>NC_079911.1:10291050-10475779 GCF_024868665.1 Triplophysa rosa | reverse complement strand
CACAGCACTATGACTGCCGTCAGTAGAAGAACACACAGCACCACCAAACACACTAGAACTGATCTGGGACTTCTGTTCCTCGCGGGTTCTTTCACTGAGGGCAACAAACATACCGTTAATCTGCTTCTCTCCATTTAGCCTGCTCACATCAACGAAAAGCATGCAATCTTTACATGTGCCAAATGCTAAAAAAAATAGTAAACATAAGTAAACACAGTACCTGTGATTTCATGTGATTTGGTTCTTGTTGTATTAGAATCTGCAGTTTCTTTTCCTGTTTCACTGCTTACAGTATCAAAGTTGATATAAATGTCATCAATACTATCTTTTCCATCATCCCCATCCATTGTGTTAGTGTTGTAGTTTTCGCTACGTCTCATTTACCATATTGTGTGGTGCTCTAGATGGTAACAGCAAACTGCCTTTGTGTTTATCTGGCAGGTATTGCAGCATAAAGGAATTATTTCAAGTATTTATGAATAAAGGAACTTATTTGCAGAATTGTTTCAAGTATTTATGAATAAAGGAACAGCAATGGGTATTGTGTGGTTAAATTAGCATGAATATACAGGTTGAGCAGACATCCCGGTGTCACAAAATGTGCGATAGATTCTTAAAAAAATTCATAATGCCCCAGTTTTAGCTGTTTTTATATGAGAAATGAAATATTCCCAATATCCTTCGATAGCTGCCGTCTCTGAAATGATTCTGTCCAATTTTCCATTTTAAACTTGCAGTAAACACTGCACGACCTGATTAAGTAAACATGTGAGGTCATGTGAGACTGTTGATGTAGACACTGGAAAACATGATGTAGTAAATTTAGTGATTTTCACCTGAAGTTCATTGTGCTGCCATCAGCCCATTTCCATGTGACCTCCTCATCACTGTCAGACAAACCAATCCAGATGTTTTCTGTACCAGACATTTTGCTAACAAAAAATCTCAATTCGAAATGAGAAAAAACATGCAAATCATAATAGAACCATATTTTCAAACCGTATTTTACTTATTCTGCAAGTACAAGTTCAAGTCTTTATTTCTGACCACACTGAACAATTTACAGTACTGTATAATACAGTTTAGTTTACAAAACAAATTTACTTCATCATGTAACATACAGTAGATATGTGCTGTTGTAGTTCACAATTACCAAAAAAGTGTCCACAGTTCATTTTCTCCTGATTTAACTATTCATTCAGTTTACTTACATTAATGTACTTGACTCTCAGTTCATCTCTCTCTCCTGTGATTTTGATATATTTGGTTTCTCTCTTGTGTGATGTTTTTGTTGTTGATGTGAAACTGGTGATTGTTTGTATACAGTGTGATCAAGATAGTAACAGTTCAGCAACTAGTAGTGAATCAATGCTACTGTACAGTTTGTGTTTATGTGGAATAATTTGAATGCAGAAAGGAACTTGCTGGCAGAAATGCTTCCAGTATTTATGCATAAAGGAACTTCACAACAGAATGCCACGGTCCATTTGAATATATTATAGGATAAGCAGACTTCCCAGTTTCTTTAACAATTCTTTACCAAATATCATTGTGACGAGGGAGGCGTGACGAGAGCCGTGGGAGGAGGAAGCGAGGCCGGTGATGTGATTGATAATGAGCGTCAGTTGTATCTCCCACGGAGGAGATCGGAAGCATAAAAGGCCGAGCGACAGGACTAGACGGAGAGAGAGGACCGGGCCCGGACATTAGTTAAGTTTTGTTCCTTTTTCGTGTTGCCGGCAGTCGTCCGCGAGGGGCTGCCGGCTTGTTACTTTTGTATTTTTGTGTAACGTTATTTATTTTTGATTAAATATGTTTGATTGTTCGCTGGTTTTCGCCTCCTTCCTTCCGTTATATTGAGCTTTGCTACAATCATCATGTCTTGGGTTTGGCTGTTTTGCTGATTAACTTCTGTATTTAAAATCATCAGTGTCCTTCTAGCCCACCGCTCTCTTCCTTTTATTTGTGTAGTCTTTCAGATACTTGTTTATGTTGACACTGGCTGATATAGAAAATGTTATTATTTTGCTTTTGTATCAAAATAATTAATGAAATTTTGCAATGTTGGGCTTAAGGTACTCACGTTTATAGTGAGTTGTGTAAATGACCTCCGCTTTTGTTGAAGTATGTCTGAGTTCACATGACATTCAGTTTGCACATATTGATTTAATTTAACTAGGCCAGTTTAGATGAACTATGTCTCTATTAGAGCAGAAGACACTGTTACCACATGATCCATCTTTTCATTATTCATTATTATTATTGTAGACAGATTGTTGGGAATGTTTCAAACGTATTTATTTGGAAATAATTGTACAATTTTGCATAAGGATCAAAGCACAGCAGTGATACAGAGCTACAGTACCAAACGTGTAATTCTTGACAGTAGTTGCATCTCAACTAATACTGTATAAATACATCCTGCACTACCATCATCAAAACAAACCATGTGTTATTTACATTTATTCACAATGTTAAACACACACAACTAAAGAAGGGTTTTGATATACTAAAAAATCTACATTTTTTTATAATGTAGCATTTAAAAATTGTTTTGCATAATATTAAACTAGAATTAATTACACAAAGGTGTCGATGTGTGCAATGCGTATGAATTATGAAATTAAATGTATTAAATAACTTGAAGGTCCTGGTGTTTATGCATGAAAGCACTTGTGTGTTCACAGTGTAGTGAATGAATGTATGTTTCTCATTTAACAACTCATTTTAAAATCTTTCTCTCACAAATCCATTTACGAAGTTCATAACAATAATGATCATTCCAGAATGATTTAGATATCACGACACAGTTCTGATTTGTTCCTCCGTTAGGTTCTCCAGTTCCCCAGAATCTGAAACAACAGATGAGCATTAGATGTTCAGTGGTGTTATTATGGCTTAAATCAAAACCAACCAACTGCAGTCTGATTGATATTAATTGGAATGTACAATAACCAGTTGTAATTGTTATATGAGAGTTAACTCATTTTGGAACCAAACTCTTCATTTAGTGATTTCTCACATAAAGTTCAGTGCGCTGCCATCAACCCATTTCCATGTGTCCACCTTAGACAGACCGATCCAGGTGTCTTGTGTACTGCTATCAGACGTATTGCCAACAAAATCCTAAGAAACAAAAGAGCGTGCATATCATAATGGTCTTTTCAAACACGTTCTTTCATAAGTTGCATTTGTTCATATTACTAAATGCAATAGTTAACATGATCTAACAGTGATCAATGTATTGATCTCAATGTAGGTTAATGCCAACACCGTTGTTTATGTTTACTGTGCATTGACTACTGTTAACAATTACATTTAAACATGTATTAGTAAATGCTGAAATTAACATAAACTAAGATGAATAAATCCAGCATTTACTAGTATTGTTGGTGGTTAGTTCATGATATCTAATGCTTTAACTACTGGTAACAAATGCAACCTAATTGTAAAGTGTTACTCTATCTTTAACATACTTGTTCTCTTGAGTTGTTAATGGTGACCAGATCTGCTCCTTTTTCTTCACAGTATCTTCTGCTCTCACTCCAGTTCTTCTTCTCAGATGAAAAGTAGTACAAACTGGATTCATAGTACTTCCATCCCTCTGTAAACACAATTCAGTTCAGCTGCTAAATCTTTATTTCTGATCACACAGCACAACTTACAGGTGTAGGTTTAGTTTGCAAAATGCATTTACTGCGTCCAGTAACATACAGTATACATTTTGTATTGTGTTGTAGTTAACTTGAAGATAACCTTGAAGAAGCTCCAACAGTTTATTTTTCTCCTGCTTTATCTGTTCACATTGCATATTGATATTGTTGTAGTTGACTCTCAGTTCATCTCTGTCTTCTGTGAGTTTGGTATATTTGGTTAGTAGTTGGTCTCTGTCTTGTGTGATGTTTTTGTAGTTGATGTGAAACTGGTGATTGTTTGTGTAGATCAGGACACACAGCACTATGACTGCAGTCAGTAGAAGAACACACAGCACCACCAAACACACTAGAACTGATCTGGGACTTCTGTTCCTCACGCACTCACTTCCTGAAGATGATAGATATGTTAATGTATTTTAGCATTTATCACAGCTCACATCAACCAGAAACATGCAAACTTTTAATAACATTTGTCTGTAAATGTTTATACTATTATACATAAATATTCTTTATGTATGAGGACATATATATGAGCAGAACTCATTACCTTTGTGTTCTGATGGTTGGGTTGTTGTTGTTGTTTTAGATTCCTCAGTTTGTTTCTTGTGTTTAATATCTCTTACAGCCTCTGCAGTGATGTAGATATCAACAATCCTTTCTTCTTTTTCTTCTCTGTCCATTGTTGAACTTTTATCTACACTATCATTCACACTACCAGACATTTGTTAGTGCAGGTGAGATGACTCAAGTTAAGAGTGAACTGTTACCTCTACTGAGGTGGACTTGTGTATGTCTGCCAGAGATTCGAGGTTTTATGCAAAAGGAAGTTCTCTGTGAAATAATTTACAAATAAAGGAACTTACTGCAAACAGGGACTTAACACAGACAGCACACTGAACATTCACAGCTTATACAGTAGAAACCCGTGATGTGTAGACAATAAAACCTAACAAATATAAAATGATGGCAAGTCACATTAAATGTTTGAGATATATTTTAAAAACAATCTGGTGTGTTACCTTGGTCATATTGAAAGCAATAATTGAATAAATGTATTTTTTAACTCTAAAGGGTTCTTACTCCTAAGGCATCAAATACAGCCACAAAAAATATAAGAGACCATTCCAAATTTTTATTGATTCAGCGTGTCTAGATTTATTTAAAGTCCCAGTGAAATAAAAAATTACAATGCCTATTTTTTCATGAAATATTGCAGCGTACACATACTTGCAATGAAAGATTCACATTGACCAGTGCTGTTAGTTTGGGCTGGGACTATGTGTTTGACCAATGGAGAATAGAGGAAATGTTCTGAAAGTTCTTTGGAAATAATCATTTTTATTGTGCAGTTTTGTATTTGTAACAAACAGATTTACAGCACAGATTAACAGCTGCATTTGTCATTTGTGCCAGTAGTTGCTTCTGTTTACAGTATTAAATTGAAAGTTTAGTTCAAAATTATTTATATAGCACTTTTTAAAATGTTGCATTGTTTTAAAGCAGCTTTAAAGGAAAAATGTAATACAGTAATACATTAGAATCTACAATCAGTATTTTACGTACATTTATGCACGATATAAAACACACACACAAATAAACACAATCAAATTAGTTTACTGAAAAGCACAATATGGAAATGTGAAAGATAAAAAACTCTAATAAGTATTCTGTATAATTATATAAATAAATATATATATATATATTGACTTAAGTCACTAAGCACGTTGTATCCTGCTCATATAGACTGTCTAAAATAATTATAAAATCCTGGTGTTTACAATTTGCTCAGTAAACATGTATCTCATTAACAACTATTTAAAAAATCTTTTTCTCACAAATCGATTTAAAAGTAGAAGCACATGAAATATCATCCCACCCTGAGTGAGACACAGCACAGTTTTCTGTTGTACTGCCACCAGGTTCTCCTATCGCAGTTCTCCAGAAGCTGAAACTACAGATGAGCGTTAGATGTTTAGTGGTGTTTTCTGTGTGATATGAAACTGACTGTGAAAATCATTTATTGATAATAATCTGTTACGTTTAGTGATTTCTCACCCAGAGGTCAGTGTGCTGCCATCAACCCATTTCCATCTGCCCTCCTCATCACTGTCAGACAAACCAATCCAAACGTGTTCTCCACAAGTTATTTTCTTAACAAAATCCTTTGAAGAAACAAAAGAACATTTATATCTAATGATGCCTAATGATCTTTTTATACAGTATGTTTCACTCACTTGTTCATCTTTGTTGTTAATGATGAACAGATCTGCTCCTCTCACTCTACAGTAACTTAAGCTCTCACTCCAGCTCTTCTTCTCAGATGAAATGAAGTACAAACTGACTTCATAATGAATCCATCCATCTGTAAACATAAACAGTTCAGCTAGTAAATCTTTATTTCTGACCACAATTAATTACAGCTTACAGTACTCTTCGGTTTAAAAAATGTATTTTCTGCATTCTTTTAATGTGAAGTGTTGTGTTGTTTTGTTGTGGTTCAAGATTACCACAAAGATGAGTCCATATTGTATTTCTCTCCCGATTTAATTGTATATATAGTTCAGTGGCGTTATAGTATTTGGTTGTTAATTCATTTCTCTCTTCTGTGAGTTTGGTATATTTGTTTAGTAGTTGGTCTTTCTCTTCTGTTATCTTGATATATTTGGTTATTAGCTGGTCTCTGTCGTCTGTGAGTTTGGTATATTTGGTTAGTAGTTGGTCTCTGTCTTGTGTGATGTTTTTGTAGTTGATGTGAAACTGGTGATTGTTTGTGTAGATAAGGACACACAGCACTATGACTGCAGTCAGTAGAAGAACACACAGCACCACCAAACACACTAGAACTGATCTGGGACGTCTGTTCCTCACACACTCACTTCCTGAAGATGACAGACATAATGTTAATATATACAGTATGTACTATTTACTTCACTATTTGCTCACGCAAACTAAAAACACCCAATTTGTCTATTTTTGCTATTATATATGTATTATCTTTATTTATGAGAACATATATGAGCAGAACTCATTACCTTTGTGTTCTGATGGTTGGGTTGTTGTTGTTGTTTTAGATTCCTCAGTTTGTTTCTTGTGTTTAATATCTCTTACAGCCTCTGCAGTGATGTAGATATCAACAATCCTTTCTTCTTTTTCTTCTCTGTCCATTGTTGAACGTTTATCTATACTATCATTCACACTACCAGACATTTGTTAGTGCAGGTGAGATGACTCAAGTTAAGAGTGAACTGTTACCTCTCCTGAGGGGTGGACTTGTTTATTTGTGCCAGTAATTGAATTGTTTATACAAAACACAGTTCTTTGTGAAATCATTTTTGCATAAAGGAACTTGCTTCATAGAGGAAGTTAACACAGTGTGATGATACAATAACACTTTGCACATCTTTCATCAAAGCTCTATATACGAGTACTTTCTATATCAAACTTTTCGCTTTGATGTCAAAAGACATTGTACTGTATCTCAAATAATCATTTTTTAATTTCTTAAATTTCCCTTTTATTCCATTGCGCCATGTGACTCTTAGGTAGATTTAAATCAAACAGATTTTGAACGCACACTGTTTTCGACATTTCTTTATATATCATAGAATGATCTTAACTAGTAGCTGTCAGGAGGGTTCATCATGGTCGCTTTGTTCTCCAGCTTTAGAAAAGCCAAACTCAGCAGGTGAGCCTTCGAAAACTATTATGTTGCTAAAACGTCAAACAACTTCCCTCCCTTCTGCCGTTCGTCCTTCCGAGCGGTTCTTCCCACCTGAGGTTTTAATTGTTGGAGCAACCGAAGCGACGTGACGTGAGTCACTTTGTGTTGCAAAAGACGGGCTGAACAATTAGGATGTCACTGAAACGCATTGTCTCACACTTCCCAGTCTTTAAAGGTAATCTTCCCGAAAAATACATTGTTTTATTCAGCCGTTTTGCTGCAGTGTGATGAAATCCTGTTCCTTATCAGTATCATTTTCATTTTTTCTAATAAAAACACATAATAATGTAATGTAACATACATCAACAAGACGCAAAAAGAAGAGAAAGAATAGAAGTTACATTTCTATGCATTACGTACGTGGTAAATTGTATTAAATGTTAAACTTTGAAAGTCTATCGCATACGACTATGTAATGTACATACCTACGCTTAAAAACAACAGCTTTAAAGGATTTGTCCGCCACCGGCTAACCTAATGTGTTGAATCGATGGTGTAAGCTGTGCCGTATGCCGTTATGTATTCAAAATTATACATTCAATGTCCTTTTCCACAGTCTCTCACTGTCAGTCAATCTCCAAAGCTGTCTATACAGAAAGGAAATTTAAAAATGGCCCCTGCTTATTTTCCAACAATTTGATTGGCTCCTGCTGTGCGGGGTGCATCAGGTCTTTGTCTGGCTTGACAAGAAGTCAGGCATGAAGGATATGACATCGTAATGAGTCGCTGTTATCGCAGCCATTAGAAGGCCTGCACGCCAAAGTTTGAGTGACTGGTGTAGGAAGGCCGACGCTAGCGGTCCGCGTGGATCCATCATGCGTCTGCTATTGTTCGCCCGCATTAGAGGGGCAGCTTTCTAATGGTAATTGAGTTTGTTTCAATTGGAGAAATCAGGAAAATGCCACCAGATGAGAGTCTTTGATTCGGCTTGAGCTTTATTTGCCATTCTTTCTACAGAGCTGGAGAGGCTGCTTCACATAAATGATGAGACAGTCTCTCTTCAGCGGGGTCCTGGGAGAGACTTCGGCGGTCCCGCGGGCCCCACGCGCATGCATATATGCTCTAATGTAGAAGCTGAATGCTGATGTGAAATGCAGAGGGTGCGAGCAGCCATCCATCATTATTATGGCTGTGGCTTCAGTTCGGGCTCGACGGGTGAATGCTGGAGATGAGTTTTATTCCCAGTATTAACTATTATTTCTCTCATCGCAGCTTTATTTTTTTGCATTTAAGTGTGCAAATTGTAACATCACTATAACTGTTGTAATTATGAGGGGGTCCTTTTAAAAATCTTTGCCGTGTTAAGTGGTCCCTGAACACAAGAATTTTGAGAAACCTTGATATAGGGCCTTATACAGTGTTGGGTGTAACTAGTTACTAAGTAATTAGTTACTGTAATTTAATTACTTTCCCCTTGAAAAGTAAAGTAAGGGATTACTCTTATTTTTTCTGTAATCTAATTACAGTTACTTTTGATGTAATTAAACTAAATACTGTGTAATGTATGTGTGTGCAATAGTGGAATTGACATCAAAATTCAAAGTCTAACTTTAAAATCTGTGCTTCAATGTATATTTCTCACATTTGTAATACTTTGGTCAGTTAATAAGAGTACTTTATGTAGTTTAATATTATTTATTTGAATGAATTAAAAGAGCCGTTTCATGTCTATCCTTGAATCACTTCACTAATCAAGGTTGATATAGGATATAGAAAGTAATTAGTAATAAGTAACTAAATACTTTTTGGAGAGAGTAATTTGTACAGTAATCTAATTACACTATTGAATATGTAATTAGTAACTAGTAATTAATTACTTTTTGAGAGTAACTTACCCAACACTGGCCTTATAGAAGTACAATAAACAATTTGTCATAGAAGAACAAACTGAATTCCATGATAGAAAAATGGTCAAAGGCAGAATTTTGACTGATAAAAACTTCTTAAAGGGATAGTGCACCCAAAAAGTTCCATCAGGTAATCGTGTGTTATTTCAACAGCATTAAAGGCAATAAATGATGACATGAGAGCCGATGATGATGATAATGATCCGACAGTTATTTGATAAATAAGGTGTCTTTTAATGTCACCAAAAAGGTTAGCACATGTTCAAGCTGAAGAATTCATGAGATGTTGATTTGTACCAGTTTTTGAGATTGAAAATATCCACTCCACATAAAATATTAATATTAACACGGGAATAAATATATTGATTTTTAACGTATAAGACATTAAGGAAAGCTTGTATGGGAATCCTCTCTGGGCTGTCCTCCTCAGTATTGCTGTTCTAGAGAAATTTCACTAGAGCATAGTTGAAGGCAATATCAGATGTCAGCAAAACAGTAGTGCCCCATTGACTAAAGTAACTGAAACTTTAAGCTCTTCAGCTGGGCTCTTAGATTGAGTCTCTCGTCTGCTTTAAAGCTATTATCAGGCCCTTAGTGCTGCTTATAGACACCCACGTATACACAGAAATACTGTACGCCAGCATTTTCAAAGCCCCTGCTGTAATGAATCTGTGATCATTTAAACACACCCATGTAAACGCGCTAAATACATGTTAACTATTTAATAGAAATAAATGAATTCAGTGTTGTTTAATAGCCAACATTAACAACAATAGCATAAAAAGAAAGGTAAGTATTTTCAAACCTTTGACTGGTAGACTATAGAAGCAGAAATAAAATGAAATAGGGAATTACTAAAAGATAAACATCAGCCTTTTTCAGGAAGTGTTTGGTATTTAAGTAACCGCTCTTGTGTTGCTGAACCTTATGTCCAAAATGATGGAAGAAGTCCCAAATAATGCAGAATCCTTTTTTTGTTGCTTAAAATGGCATTGCGTGTGGTTACAGTACATTTGGAGAGATTATTCTGCTGACCTCGATTGCAGTCTTGTGCTAAAATCCCACGTATCTCTGCTGTCAGATGTTATCAAGTGGCCCCTTATGCACATATGATGCATGTGTATTGTGCACCGTGAACTGAGCTTCTGTGCTGTAAATCAATAATAGACAGAGTGAAAAAATCGTATACAAACAGGCCTAAGAATGGATCAACTTGAGCTTTTCCCCCTCATCCAACATCACATCACAATGCATCTGCTTTGTTCAATAGAAAATGGCATTTCGTGGAGTAAAGGCACACTAACATTCAGGGCAGCTGAAAGGCTGAGAAAATCTACATGTGTCTTTATCCCCGTCATCTCAAAGACTCTGCCCCTTTTTCAGAAACGCTCTCCTCCTGCGACGGGCCCTTTTCTCTCCGTCTTTTCTTTTGAGGGATTTGCGCTTTCCTCATTACGGAAGCTGTTCAGTCGACATCGATTTCGCCAGTCATTGATGAAGCGCCTTTTCCTCTGGAGTCGTCCAACTTCAAAACTCCGCTCAGAAGTCTTTGTTAGCAAGTGTCCACAAAGTGACACGGTGAGGAGAAATAAAAATAGTTTAAAAATGAGAAGCCAGGTCTTGTTATGAAATATTGACAGCTTGACATTTGCTTTGTATGGTCTGTATTTCCCTTCATGTGTTCCTTTATAGATGTGAGGCAGTTAATGTGACACACTTTTTGTATTTCTAACTATCAATATGCAGTCATGATACCAGCGTTTCAATAATTACAGAGATTATTAAGAGAATAATTCACGTAGAGGTGGAGATTAGTTAATCATTGTGTTGGCTATATTTTATTCGGATTTATCTTGAATGATCACCCTTTGAGGCAGCGGGTTAAAACCTCCTCTTTGCTTCTTTACTTTTATTATTTTGAAGATAGCCTATCTCCTTTATTCTCTTTCTCCTTTGATATGCTGAAAAATTATATTTCATAGTTACTCAGCGTTGGCCGCGGTGTTCGTGTCTGTGAAAACAATTTTTCGGCCTCCATCCATCAATCATAGGTACGAGCTGGCTCTAAACTATTCATTTGAAGAAACAGAGCAAGCTGTGAGAAAAATATATATGCGCTTGAGTAATGGGCATGCCCGAGCTGTCCGTCATTCTTAGCAGTACCTGTTTGACTCCACTCATTTGAAAGATTCATGATTTCTGTATCCTTCAGCTTACTGGAAATTGGAAAATGTAACACCAGCACATAAAGGATTTGTTTTAATGTCCAGAGTGTCAGTGTTTTATGGAGCTGTCGGCTACACCGGTCGCTACAGGGGGTCCCGGGTTGAACTGAACGGCGGTGTTAAACAAGGCCCCAGGAGACAAGCAGAATATTTAAAGATCAAAGTTATTTGTCTTTTCCACTTTTAAGAGAAATATAGCTTTTGATCAAGGGATTTTTTATTGTGACCACCAGCTGAATTGCATGTTGACTAGAATAGTTTGTAAAATGCAGTTTTTGTTGATAGTTTGTCAGGTTAAAAGGCACTTTTTCAGATGGCTGGAGTAGGCCCAACATTTCTCTTGTTGTGAGAACTTCTAACAAAATTAAGTTCATCCAACAAACTACATTTAATCAGACAGATTACTTTTTTCTCTTAAATGAAATGTATTTTTAAGTAACACCAACTTAAAAATTGTTGCTCATCATTGAAATTGTTAAGTTGTTCCAACTATTTTTTAATACTGATTTAATCAAAGACACTGGTTGCAAATACACTTTTTTATTTTATATCTCAATTTACAAAATTCTCAACAACAATTGAAAGCAAGAGCTGATTGTGCCTATAGCATCTCCAAGGAGATGTCTTTCGAGTAAACAGCATTTGTGGTCATTTTCTTTGAGCCGAACCATATCAAATGCTCTATCCTTCAGGACAATGGTAACCTCTTAAAACATAACCAAAACCCTTTCAAATGTCAAGAGAACAAAATATGAAACATTATTAAGTCTCATGCTGTTCTCAACTTGATAAAAATCCATAAAATAACTCTGTATTTCTACATTAACTCTCATTATCCAGTACCATGCAAAGCATGATGGGAAATGGAGATCCTCAGCAATGCTATACTTTGATACAACAAGCGTCAGTCATGTACCCTCAACTGTAATAGATCAAGTTAAAGATTGAACATGAACAAATTTATTTTACGCTTTTCAAACACTTGACACATAGAGTTTGAACTTGTTTACGTATGTTACATGGTTTGGGAGGAGTCTTGAAATCCGGAACTCAATTGGTGTTGAAAAATTAAGTTATCTAGCCAATTACTTTGAGTTACTGCAACTTAAATATTTTTGTAAACACATAAACACAGATTTTAAGGTTAAAATTACACACAATATTAAGCTCAAGTAATTATCAACATTATTAAATCAGCACAACTCATCAAAATAGACTTTCACACTTAAACGTTTTAATTGTACCAAAAATTTTGATTTTTGACTTGCACCAATTCATTAAATTAAGTTGTGCCAACAGATGCCATGAATTATTTTTTAGAGTGTATGATGTCATTGGTTGGTCAAACCGATTGCTCCACCTTCAGCGTACTGTATACCATTGGGTGAGACCATTTTTATGTGACAGGCTATTCTTACTATCAAAAAAATATAAAAACAGTATCATACACTCTAAAAAATCATTGGGTCAAAAATGGACAAACCCAACCAACTGTTGGGTTATAAATTATTGGGGGTTGTTTCAACCCATTGTTAGGTCAAATATAACCATTTTATGAGTTTATTTAACTGTTGGTGTGATTAATAGCTGAAAAGTGTTAATGTGTGTAAAAAACCTGAGAAAGTCAACTATTATGCACTGTAAAAAAATGTTTTTTGCCATGTAAAATTACACGTTCACATTATTTTAAAGCCATCCTTGTCCATTTCTGTAATTTTAACTTGTTACTGTATTTTAAAAATACGTGTAAAATCTGTACAGTAAAAAAGTAATTCCATGAAATTACAGTTTTTTTACATCTCCCCAATACCAATCAGCATGTTTCTATCTGAATCTGATCATAACATCTGATCTATCTGATCTCCATTGCTAGAAATAGCTATTTAGTGTCTGATTAACTAATTTGTAGGGTCGAAGTGAACTTGCCGCGTTCATGCAGGAGATTATTTGCATACAAGCATCCGCAGCACGTATTGTTTGCGGAGCTGATTGTGTTTACCGCTCAGCTGGGTCTTTTTGTTTATTTAGCTGATGAGCACATTGGTGCAGAGGAATACTGGCGTAATCACGTTAAGGAGCATGAATCAAATATTCCCGATTAAATGAAAAACAAACACAACGGCGCCTCTTTGTAATGCGAGACAACGAGGTAGATTGGAGGAGATGTAATAAAGATGACTCGGAAGAAGCTGGTTTAAGTGGGCGTGATTAGATTTATTAGCCCATTTGCGTGAAGATGGTCGCCGTTCGCCTATCAAACAAAGACTCGTGGGTTAGCACAGAGGACCGTGAAAATACCCATATGATATAATTTCCAGTCCAATTTATGTGCTTTTGGAAGATGTAATTTGTTTTCCTCAGCTACCGAGCATTTAGTTTGTCATTTGGGTCCGTGTTAACATTCTGGCGGAAATGATCGCATTTACATTTATGCATCAGGCAGATGATTTTATCAAAAGCAACTTAGTGTACAGTGCATTCAAGCTGCACATTGTATATAAATTCCAGGGATCAAACCCATAATGTACTTGGTTAAGAAAAGAAGGCTAAATAATAAGCCTCGGTGTAATGGGGTTCAGTTTTTGTGGCTGTTACATTTACACTCAATGATAAAACTTAATTCACGTATCATGGACATATGTTGGGTAGAGAGGTTTTTGTCACTAGCCTAAACAATAAAATTGTTTTCTTTGTCAGTGATATTTTACTTGAACTTGATAACAAGATTTCACCATTTATAGAAAATGATTTACCATAGTAAATGATTGAATATGTTTTTTGCTAAACATCCTCTCTGTGATTGGTTGGTTGGCCAATGGGTCTTTCTTCATTGTTTACAGATAGACCACTGCTATACGTATATACTTCTGTGTATGTGTCATGAAACAGGTGGAAGAACCCAACTGCAGGCAGCGTTCAGGGGTAACAAAAAAGGTATCTATTACAAGAAACACAAAACAAAGACCCACGATGGGGTATGACAGCACAACAGGATAATAACAGGACGTAGACTAACTAACACTAAACTGAGATAAATAACACTAGACATAAACTAAACTGGACACTTACTAGACTGAAAGGACCTTCAACAACAGAAACAGGTAATCACACTCAGGGTACGAGACACGATGAAGCACAGAGAGTAACACTCTCAAACAAACACAATGACTGAGCACAGGCGGGAACAGAGACGAGACCTGGAGAGAGAGAGTATGGCGGACCAAAACTGTCTCTCTCCACATGAAACAAGGGATCCTGCCAAGATTCTGCCACAAGACCAAGAAATACATGACATGATGAGCAAGAATCATGACATGTATGTGTTATGTATATTTATAATTTGACTCTGATGTTTCTGGGCAAAATGAGACCATTTCCAGATCTCTTTTTCGAGAATGTTAAAAGAGGCTGACAGGGTGGTTTTCCCATGTACTTCCCAGTCCCCAATGACAAACTGTGCATTAAGATTTCATGAGATTCTGCATTTGTAGAAAGTGTGTTTTGTGGATGCCTGTGAGCAAAATGTAGTTGAAGTGATTAATGTCGCTCTAAATCATGGCAACTGACACACACGCAAATACTGAGATTCACGCTCATATATTCTTTGAATTATTTCTATGTTCCAATAGATACCACGCATGCTAAAATGAAATGAATGAACTTGAAAAAATTACACGGTGATGATAAAAGATGAAAATATTTGAGGCATTTGCTGGCTGTAGCAATAAATCAAGTGTCCCTGGTGGACGATTAAAGGGATGGTGACAGAACACAGGCTAACAGTGGGGGTTTCTGAGTATTTGTTACACACAACCTGTTCAGAATCAGCTGTTAAATATCCAGCAGAGTTTGTTTATTTATGTCCAATTATGTTAGTTACTACTCATCAAACCAAACGTATGTGCTTTGTTTTAAAAATTCAGGTTTTTAAAAGAATTATGCGGTTACAAATTCTTTGATAAAGATTGCACCTGCTGTTTAACCAATGAAAAGCATGTAAAGAATTTAAAGAATTAGAAGAATGTATGAAAACTTATTGCAAATGAGGGACACCAGTTTCAGTTGTTTTTATTAGTTTTATGAATATTTATTTTATTAATACATTTTTCAAGGATTTTTATAATCAAATTACTCTGAAATAGAAAATGTACTGTAAGTCATCAACCAGACAATGTGCTTTTAACAAAGGAATGTAACATATAATAATATATATTATATTAATATAAGGTAAATGAATATGCAGCCCATTTCTGCCTGTATAGTTTTGCTCATTTTTATAGGGATGTTAAACCATTTGCTGCAACACAATAATAGCTATTTAGGAATGTTAGTAAGATTTTTTCTCTAGTTGTTGAACTTTTGTGTGATTACAAAATCTACATTTTATTTCACACTGACCTTTAAATAGTTGGGCACTGCCGGTGAAGTTTTCTGTGAGAAAACAGGTTTTCTTTAGCTTGTTAACCGTCGCCGACGCATTTTACCATGCAGTATTCATTTAACCGTAACTCTTCAACCATTTATGCTATCAAAAATATTGAATTGCTCCTAAAGTAGACAAATTTGAGCTTTTTGAACATGTATGTATTACGGTAATCACTTGCGTTTCATGAGCCATTTGCTGCAGTTTTCGTGGAGAGCGGTAGATATGAACAGATGACGGAATGCGACAGATTAGAGTTTTTGAGCAAGTAAAATAAAATAAAAATAGGCAAACGAAACACGGCGAAGAGGAAATATACAACATCAGAGGTGATTGAGATGCTTTTTGATCATGAAACTGACGGTGTTCGAGACTCTTCTGACCCGGAGTCTGCATTATTCAGAATATGCTGTGGGTGTCGATCCAGACGTGGAGGGGTAAGTAAATGTTGTCTCATGAGAAATGTCCGTAAAATACGCTTAGACTTAGTGTTTCAAAATACCAGTTTCACATATCTTGAGTTGTGTGCGTATGCCTTCATGCACATGCTTGGATTTGTATGGATGCGTGTGTGCTTTTACTGTATATGCGTGTATGTGCGCACAAGTAACGTTATGTGTGGACATATGCAGTGCATGTGTATATCTGCGTGTGTGTGTGTGCGTGCATGTGCATGCATGCATATGTTGAAGCATGTGTATTTGTGTGTATGCATGTGTGTTTGTATGCATACATTTGAGTGAATGGAGTGAAAAGTGCAAAAAAAAACGCCTGGAGAACTGGTGTCAAAAAAGGCTGAAATGAAAACTATGTACATGAGTGACACTAAAAAGACTTTTTTGCATGTATACAGTATATTCTTCATGTCTGAAGTGCTAGATTATCTCGTTCTTTAGTGTTTTGAGAATGTCTGAATAAAAATCAGTAAAACGTTTTTTTATTTTTGTCTATTTAAATTCTATTTATAAACTCACAACATACAGTAATAGTGAAAACCCTTATTTTATTGAAAGACGAAAAAACGATACCTTGCACATGATGATAGGACATTGTGTTTGACAGTCAAAAGAACAAAATGTGTGAAAACAACATATTTTCCCTTCAGGCTCTAAAGGGTTAACAGAACATTATTTTGCAGTCTCTTTCTTTATTTTACACCTTTAGTTCCCACAAGGTCGAACATTTGCGCTCACTACACCCCTCCCCCTCCATTTCGAAGCACTACGGGGGCTGACACAGGACTATGATGTCGGCACATTTTCGCTTCTTTGCAGAAAGAGATAACGTATTTATGAAACGCTCTGTAGCAGTTTGTCCGTTTGTAGAAACAACATGGTAGAAATAGATAGAAATAGCTCTCTCATGAAGTGCGTGGCGGAAGAACCCAAACGCAGGCAGCGGCAGCGACGGGGTTAACAAATAAATCCTTTATTCACAAAACACAAAACAAAGGAAATACCCTCGAGGGGGTGTCTGACAAAATGAACTAAAATACAAAACTATAAACCAAAAACTTCCCTCAAGGGGGCAAAAACGAGAACTAAGGTAAAAAACAACACAACTTACATTCAAGGAAGCACAGAGCAAGACAAGGCAGGAACTCGCGGAAACAAAACACAAAGCACCTCAAACGCATACATACAATCAACAAGCACAGGACAATGAAACATGAGGGCATTATATAGGTAGACAGACAAGGGATAATCAACGAGGGCAGGTGGGAAACATTAGACACGGCAGGGAAGCAATACATGAAACGAGAGGGGCGGGGCTAATGACAACACTGTTAACGATTTCCTTGTATTTTTACAGTAAGTTACTGGCAGCACGGTTGCCAGCAAGTTACTGTATTTTTATTTACAGTGCTGTACTGTAATACATTTTACAGTACAAAAAATATTACTGTATAGCTACAAAACAGTACTTTACTGTATTTTTACAATATTTTGTAATTTGTCTATTTTTACTGTATTTGTATTATACTGTAATTTACTGTAATACCTATATTGACACATTATTACTATTTAATACTTTTTGGCAATAATTACTTTATTAGTTATTCATATTACAAAACTGCTATACTTGACATTATGAATCAAAAGGCAATCCAAGCAATGTTTGCATCAAACATATTTTTTATTGAATCATTTCATTGAAACAAAAAGCATTAAAATATTTTTTAAAAATTAAACATTTGAAACAGTATTGAAGTATTATGTATTATATTAATAAAAACTGAATAACGACTATGTATATATTACAACATTTAAGTGACTAGAAATTTAAACATTACACATCAAAAGAAACAATAGCAACAAAGTAACAAGTGTCATTTAACTCTGGCTAAGAGAACACTGGTCTGTAGTTTAAAATGTTCCATTTAAACTTCATCAACGACTAAACTGTAACATTTAAATCTCGCAAAGAGAACACTGGCCCGTAGTTTGACATTTTCTATTCAAAGTTCATCAACGACTAAACTGTAACATATTTAACTGAGGTAAAGAGAACACTTGCACATAGTTTTGAATATTCTACTCCAATTTCATAAAGGACTGAACAGTAATGCATTAAACTGTGGCAGATAGACCACTGGCCTTTAGTTTGAAGTCTTCCATTCAAACTCCATCAGGGACTGCATGAAGCTGTTCACATGGGGGTTAATGGCCACTGCCTTTCTCTGCACCACCTTCCCTGTCTTTTTGCTTACTCCCTGTCTGGATGTGCATTTTTTCCCATCTTCAGGGTTGATTCTGGCCAGAAACCTGTTAGCAATATCATACACATTAAGTCAACAAATATGCCTATATTTATTATATTTACAAATATGCCGAAGATTCAAATACACTCAACTCATCCCTGAATTTACTCCTATCCTGAGTGTAGTGTGAGGGTGTGTGAGTGTAGTGTAGTGTGTGGGTGTGTGACTGTGTAGTGTAGTGTGTGGGTGTGTGAGTGTAGTGTGTGGGTGTGTGAGAGTGTAGTGTAGTGTGTGGGTGTGTGAGAGTGTAGTGTAGTGTGTGGGTGTGTGAGAGTGTAGTGTGTGGGTGTATACATGGGTATTTAAAGAAACTGTAGTGGGAAAGTAACACTTACCGAGCATAATGAGTCTGGGTGTCTCTGGTATCTGGTATGACCTGTGTGCCTCCACATCTGCCTGGGTTGCAGTGACCTGTAACATAGTAAAACAACATGAAGCAATACACAAAACTTGAATAACTACAGAAAACATGATGGCATCAGGGTCCAGTTCTCAATCTAAAAATAAAGGTAACTGCAAATGTTCTTGGTGCTGCAGGCAAAACAAACAATGAATGTTTGAGATAAAACAATACTACATCAGTTAAGATGAACAGGGAGTCCATCGCCTCTCTGAAGAAGGCCATCAAGAGCAGGATGACTGAGTCGCCATTAAATCTTGATCTAAATTGATTGATTTAAAAGTGTATTGCCAAATGTTAAAATGTATTAACATCCTATGTTAACAAATAAATCCTTATTGTAAGTGTTACTAAAAAGTCAGTAGTAAAACCAAAAACAAATTTGAATAAAAAGTTGTATTATTATGGTCAATACTTACAGAAAACCCATAAACCCAGGGTGCAAAAAGGGACCAAACTGTCACGCTAGAGCTGAAAGGAAAAAAATATGTTACTTGCTGAAATTTTGAAACCATTCTGTTTATTATATACGTTTAAGATAGCCAAGCAAAAATGTAGCAAAATTATAATTTAAATGTTATGCATTAAAATTAAGAGTTTAGATATTTGGGATTGCATTTTCGGTTACACACCGAAATAGTATGGGTGTAGCAAAATTCAATGTGGTTTTGAAAATGCATTTTCAAGCTGATCGCGCTCCTCTCTCCGACGTACAGCGTCATTACGTAAAGGCGGAGCCAGCATCGCTCCTTACCAAAGTACGTGCATTGATTTGAGGCGTTGGAAACTTGTTGGAAGTGTTGGAAGCAATATTGCAACAAATATGCTACCACACAATACTTATTGGCCAACTGAATGTAAAACACTCTAAAGAACATCATCTCTGCTTTTGCTGATATACCGTAATAAGTAAACAGTAATAACACCGCGAACCCATTTATTCACCTGTTAGTGTATGAAAACAGCAGTAATCTGTATAGATCGCACTCATCGCAGTTAAATATTACGTTTCACTTCGTGTGGAGCAGTTTGGTGCTGTGTGGGCTAACGTTACTTTACAGTGCCTTTGTTATTTCACATGAGATTTATTTGGGCCGAGTGAGAGCATGAGATATAGAACCTGAAAGCGTGTCAAGTCTGGTCTATTTACAGACAAACTATGTTGATGTTCATATATCCGAACAGTATTTTTACATTTAAAAGAAGATGCAAATACCGATTAGTGATTGATATGAAAATGTTGTTTTAGCACGTGCACAGCTAATTCACGAGTTAGCCTGTCATACGGTCGAACTGAATACTGCTGCTGCTCCTCCCTGCCCCTAACTGAACAGAGGAAAGACAAGATAAGCGATCCTAAACTAGGACAGCAATACCGCGCTCGCGACGTGTCTTAGTTCAATTGGTTCACGGGAGTAAATTGGTTAACGGGAGTTTATCTATTGCCAAATACAAGTCATTTTACCTACCTTGCCATTGTAAACGAACTTAAACAATTCCACAGAAAATAAACTCACCAAAACCCTCATGATTAATTAAGTGGGATGTGTAAATCGGGTTTAAGCAGTGGGTAACAGTTAGACATCTAACGTAGTTTAATTTATGAGGGAGACCGCAACGTTTGTTGGCGACCTTTTCTCTCATTCCACGTTTAAAACAACATTGTGACAAACTGTTGTGCAAAATACTAAAACTAAATAATAGCTTTGCATGAAACACCTAAATAAACCAAACTGCAAACTTACCGAACTGCCAGAAATCGAATCGAATATCCTCCTCCAGCTGCAGCCAGGAGTTGTGCTCTGTGTGATTTGACGTGATTTGACGTTGTGGCGCACTTTCGCTACACCAATCCTGTATTATTGACTAACACATTACAGCAAGGCTACAGCTAGGTTATAGCGAGACCAAAATATACTGTAGAAGTTTCCCGCTCAATCAAAATTACCCATAATGCATTATGAACTGCAGTATTTTACTGTAATATACACATGCAGTATTGTACTGTGGATTTTTACAGTAATGTGCTGCTAAATCTACAGCGACATCTAACAGTGAAGACATGAGAAAGTACATGAGATGTAAAAATGTAAACAACCCATGGCTTTCTCACATAAAACCTAAGGGCTCTGTCCCGATCCTGCCACACGACTAGAAATTCATGAACAAGAAGGCAGGACCGTGACAAGCTCATTCTTAGGTAATAAAAACATAACGCTTCATTATGTAAGGTCTTTAAACACCTCTGAACACATAGTTATGTATATTATATTGCATTTCGGTCAATAGATCCTCCAGAAATTGACACACTGGACCTTTAAGTAAAAAAAGATTTTATAGCATGTTTGACTCACTATATCTTGTCATATGGATGATGGAGCATCACATTTGGCCCAGCGTGTCATTCGTACGTCTTTAAAGCCGTGAGATTTTCAAGAAGCCCTTGTGTGACATTTATAATATCTCAAGTGAGTAACAAGGATTAACCTGGATCCAAATCACAGAATGTATGTGTCAGGCACTGTTCACTTTTGATTATCAGCGAAAAATATGGATTAAGGAAGTGTGGGGGAGAGAGGAAAGAATAAGAATTGTACTGAAGATACTACAAACAGAATATATCCACATGGAATCAGATACAGTATGTGTGTTTGAGCATGTGAAGCAGCAAACCTCAGATCAAATCATTTCTCTGCTGCTGTACCGGTATAGCCCTGTCAATGATTGAAATCTGAACCATATAGATTATCTTTATGATTTTTAAAGGCTTACTGTACTCATCTCAGTTTAACACTACAAAATGTGGTATTGTACTCTGTGCTACAGTACCGCAGGCTCTCTCTTATTTTTTATTAGATTTCAAAGTCCTGTATTGACATGACTGTTCCGCATAGAATATTGCCCAAGCATCAATACAAAACGTTTTTAGGCAATTGTATTGAATCGAGACTAAAGCTTAAGCTTTAAAAGGCTGCAAAAGAAGCATGAACATGGTCCATTTGACATCTGAAGCCTTCTGAAGATATACGATAGCTTTGTGCGGTTGTGTTTTTGTGCAATTTTTTGTGTCATGGTATTTTAACACATTATGTGTTTTATCAATATGAGTCATTTTGTGTTAAATAAATAAAAGGGACAACACAATGTTGAGTTAAAAGGAACACAATATGTATTTATCATCTTGGCATGACCTAATAAGAGTCAGAAAAGTTATGTCCGATTCATGAAATAATTGTTTGTGTCTTCTTAATAAATTTGTTGATTTAGTTCAGACCGAGTCATGGTTGGTTTGGAAAGGGTGAGGTTGCATGACTGCCCCTGTTAAGGAAATGTAAAATGATAGAGAGAGAGAGAGAGAGAGAGAGAGAGAGAGCATTTTGTATTTGTATGTGTTAAAGCTTGTAGTATTGTAAATCTTGCATCCGGTTCCATTGAGGAGTTTGTGTGTAATATTACTCGCTGCAATAGCTCTGTCATTGAGAAATGAGCTCATATTCTCACTCTGAACACAACGCTGGTTCTTGTGTGTCACTGTTGTTATTTTGCCTCATTTAGGATTCGCCAGAACCCTCTGCAGGAGCGGAAATGTAATGAGCCCTAAACGCAGACTCTTCCTGATTTTATTTCATGTTATTTCATTTGATTTCATGCTATTTATTTCTCCCTCTCACCAGGGCGCTATAGCGCGGCGAGTGCTCGCGGCTACGCTAAATTGCCAAATTACCATTCTGAAACAGCACAAACAGGGTATTAGCAATCAGCCGCTATTGCCACGCTGCCACTTCTCCAGCGTTTGAAAGGTGCCGAGCGCAGACGTCCGCTGTGATTTACACCGCTTGTGGTATGACGTTAAAAGACCTCGGTTTAAATATTCAAAGTGCCTAAAAAGAAAGAAAAAGATGCTGAAATAAAGTCTGTAGTCATCTCGTCAGAGATGAGGGAGATCAGAGACACATGATGTCACCAAATGACCCCACATATTTGACTCTATTTCTGATCAGGGTTCACAATATGAATCTATGTTTTAGGGTTTGTTTCTTAATATTTACATTTATTAATTTGGCTTACAGTGGATTTGAAATCTAAAGTTTTCATCTGGACGTGTATTCCCTGTGAATGCATGCATAAATTAGAGGCAAAACTGGAGTGGTCTCAATTTTTTGGTGGGCTGTGTACAGTTTGTTAACACTTGGTTTAGTTTTGGTTTCGTTTTAAAACTAACCCAGCAACAGAGTAAAACAGAACGTACGTTCATATGTGTACAAACTTAAATGCACCTTTGCCAAACTTTTATACAATTTTTATTCTCTTGCTCAAATTTGTGAATGTGCCTCTTATGTCTCCAGATTCATGTGTTTGGTCTGTTGTTTTTAAACTGCGATAAAAGAATTTCACCCACTGATAGCGAACACTATTTGGACGCGCCGTCTGTGCGCCTTTTAGTGTCCAACACACTAAAGGAATTATGCAAATAAGGTAACGGCGCAATTGCGCCTACAACATCTGTGCTGAATGCTATTTTCACCGTGCTGTTCCTGATATCGAGATCAACCATTTTTCGTCCTTGTGTCTCTGCTCAGCACATATTTTCTCATCATAAATCTCACACGGTCTCCCTAAAACTGATTTCAGTTCAGCATAAATGGCTGCAAAATGGCACAGATGTGAAGCGCTTACAAATAACAGGTTGTTACGCATTAACTGATCAGCAAGCCAAGACAGATACCTGTAATTCCCCCACAAATTGCATTATATTGAACTTCCCCTGAGGAATGTCAGGGAATGTCGTGTGAGGAATGGCTCCGCTGAAGTGGCTCAGTTCCTTTGTCCAGTAGTGAGCGATTTCTTCAGCCGAGCTAAAATCAAGTCCCTTTGTTTCTTCTCTTGTTTTGGTTGTTCAGTCACCGTAATGGTGTTACGGACAGCAGGATTTACTGCTTTTATTCAGCGGGAGGTCTTTCCCACTAAAAGTAAAGTTTACAGCTCGGATCTGACTCAATAAATCTTCCCAAGACCAACGGGTCCAACAGGAGCATCTTTTATTGTTTTTCTAAGCGTGTAGTTTATCGGGCACAGATGATATTTGCTCTGCTACAAGTTGTCATCCATGGTAACAAAGGTCTCGGCCTCTTGATCTCAGTATTTCCTGGCATCAATAATTCATGTCTGTTGAGTTATTCAGTGATGCCCAGAATTCTCAAAATGGCATGGTGGGATTTTTGTCACCTTTCTGGCTGTAGGAGAAAGAGGCTTACATACCTTTCCTTTCTCCTGCCTTAATTTCCTCCGATTTCTCCTCCTACACAGTTAGCTCTACAGCCGGTGTTGGGTAATTTAGCCCTGGAGGATGCCACTTTGTCTCTGTCACTCAAAACTATGCCCTGCTTTCAACCAGGGGCTAAACATTCAACTTGAGATAGGTAAAAGATGGAAAGCATTTAGCAAACATCCAAATGGAAGCAGGTTCCACCCTTTTCCCATTAACTCTGTTTTGACTATGTGGATTTTAACATTTTCATCTTAGAAAACTAAATCTTCATTTTAGAGTTTTATGAATGTGTCAACATCATGTAAATGCTGTATACACTCTACTGGCAGGAGCAATTTATTAAAACCAAAGGCAATGATGCCCTTGGATAATTTGCCACAATAGCAAATTGACAGATTATCTGAAGTCATACAGTATTTGTGGTTTTGTGTTTTAAACTAACAACATTTTGCATTGCATTGAGCTATTTTTATCCAACGTTGGGTCAAAAAGGGCTGAACCCTATGATTCATTGGGTTCATGGGGTTGTTTTAACCCAAACATTTTAGTTTTTTATGGAATATTGTAGTGTTTATTTTTTAATAAGTTACTTTTCTGTGCACTTCATTGTTTTTATTTGGCGTCATCTTTTATCGAAAACGTTAACTTCCTTCCCCTCCCTCTTCCTGTCACATGTAATGATGTGAGGACGGGGCTATCGGAGACGTGTTTTTACATATTTTCTCATTTCAGAAGCCGTTTCACTCGGATATATGTCACAGAAAAGAAGACAATCGCTACTTCTGTTCCTCCCTTTTTTGACCCAACCTTGGGTTGAAAAAAAAACATTTTTTGGAATATAGCACAATTTTTTACCAGCTGAGATACAGGAACTGAATGAAACTCTATGATGTTAGCTTTAGTTTATTAGTTTTTCACTAAAGAGCTTTTACTTTTGTTTTCTGTGGATGGTTGATGGATGTACTTGTACTTCCAAAGAAAATAATCCACTGGTAAATTTTGTGACACTTTTGGGTTCTGCTTAGAGGTTAAATCTAAAAGTTTTGCAAAGTTTCCTCTGTTCTCAGCTTTCTGCCTCCTACACATTTACCCACACAGACACACACACACGTTATTTGTTTGACTTTGAACTGTGCCCGTGCTATTTCATTGAACATGCACGTCTGGACTGATTGCAACAATTATCAGAATGCCCCCGTAACCCCACCAGATTTGTTAGTGTTTCAGCAAAATGCATAAAAAGCATAGAAACACAGCACAGGACATTCATTGTGCTCTTGCTTTTCATGAAAATTGTTGTTTAAAACATTTACGAGCCATTTTCCTCATTCGCTTGTTTCAGTCTATAATGTTGTGTGATTGCATTATGGTGTATACGATAATTATGTATTGTATGCGCTCAGCTTTAATGCATATAAATGGAAAGCTTTGTTAAAGTGGATGCTTTTGGTGCGAAAACATGTCGAAAAATGGACAGGATTTGACGTCAGGGGTTGGTTTGTCAATCATGAACGGCTTGTTGTGTCTAATTGTGAGTCAGTACCAGAGCGCTTTTCGGTCAGATCAATAGCCATTCACGAAGCAATAACACGACAGAGGGTTGAGGCTTCACTTGACCAAGAGAAATGTTATTGCTCAAAAGTTGCTCTTCCAAAGCGCAGATCTTGGTTATGGGTATCTGTGTTTTTTTCAGCAGTGTACAAAAGGAATTTTGTAATGGTTTTAATGGAAAAACAAAAACTAGGAGAACCACACAGCTACACACTTTTCAATGAATACTTTTCCTACGTTTTCTCAAACCTGTAGTGACAACTAATCTGTGCTGAAATAGAGGGTTTCATGACAACAGAGGCCTTGAATCGCATACAAGCGTTTCAGGAACTTGTAATATTCATCATCAAAGCCATTTGTGTGATATTTGGAGAGGCATTGGCCTGCCTGTCAGCGCGCTACAATTTTATCACCAGCGTATTGTGAAGCTCTGTAGTGGATAGTGTTTACAAATGATAAGCGCTCTTGAGAGGTTTTTGCTTTCAAGTGGTGCATTGTTGCGAACCAGACAGGTATGAATTAGGTATCCGCAACAGGAGGATCGGTGTGCTGGTTCGTTGCATTTTGCACCATCTTGAAACTGGTTCTAATGTAATCTTCTTCTTCTCCTCTTTCTCTCCCTCCTTGTCCTCCTCCCTTCCATTCTCTCCCATAATGCTTTGCGATTCCAGTGGCGGCCACGAAAAACAAAGTGAGAGGTGAGTCGGATCCTCCGTCTTCCCTGCTGCTTGATAAATAGGCAGACACAGTTCCCAATAAGCTGAGCTGAGATAGCTGTCTTATCACTGCTATGAGCCAGGCAGGCAGTACCGCTCTCTGTTCCTCCACACACACTGGGGGTTCAGACCATTATTTTTACTATTTACTGCCCTTGTCATTGTCTGTTCTCCAGCCCTCCTCAATCCTTTGCTTTACTTCCCGTGTCATCTTTTCTTCCTTCAGTTTGCAAGGCTTCCGAGCATTTGAACGGTGCTGCATGGAGCTTCGTAGCATGTACAGTAGTGCCTTGTAGCGATATGTAGACGCTGTAGTGTAGTGTGAACTGTAAATGCTAAACTGAAGTATACTTGCAGTTATTGTGCGTTTTGGCTGACTCATCAATTCAATCGATTTCAGTGCATTCAAGCTGTACTTCTTAGTGTAATATCCTACTACTTGAGCTTCAGTTTTGAAGGTATTTTTTAGATATTAATTGTCATCTCTATGAAAATGAGAGCTACTTACTGTAATGCTGGCAGATCTGAAAATTGATCAAATATGATCTGATATTAAGTGGGGAATGCTAAGGCATGTACAAAATTCTGGCTATGTTTATGGTTTATAATATTATTGAGACTTGCTGGCCATTTTTTGCTTAAACAGTAACCAACTGCAGAAGAATGCCACCATATGTGTAGAATGTTTAGCACGACAACACCAAAATGACCACATATAGCACAACTCATTGTATTAATACTATTAATAATATTATAATGACCGCATATAGCACAACTCATTGTATTACTATTATTAATTATATATATATATACTACGTATATATATATATAAATATATATATATTATCATATTTAAATGTATTCCTTTTCTTCATATCTTTATTGTATTTTTTTAATAATATTTTATTACAGTCACAACTATATTTATTCATAATAATATTTTAATATTCACATTATATATATTCCTATTATTTGTATTACTTTTAATTATATTTTATTACCATCACAACTATATTTATTTATATTATTATTATTCATATTAATATATAGTCATATCGTTCATATTGTTATTGTATTGTTTTTCATATTTTATTAACATATTTTCTCCGATATTTTATTAACATTATAAGTATATTCATAAGAATATTGAATTAAATATATATATAATAAGAATTCAAAATTCCTATTATTCACATTAATATATATTCATATTATTATTTTGTTATTTGTATTAATCATATTTGGATTTTAACATTACAACTACGTTATATTTATCATATCAATTTTTAAGACTTTTTATAGAATAGGTATTCATATGAATGTTTATTGTTTTTGAATATTTTACTTTTTTAATATTTCAAAAAAGTATGTCTATATATAGAAATGTGTAACTTTTTTCTGATTTGGGTATTGCTGCTTTTGTCAAATACAGTTGTTTACCTGTGAAAGTGACCCACCTACAGCTGCATTTATACCGCTTTAAAAAAAAAAGTTGGCAAAAATGATGTTGCATTGCAAAAAAGAAAAGATTTAAGGGCTCGGAGATTTGCTTTGCATTATTCAGGAGCACAAGGCAAAGCATTATATCATAGACATGAACTGTACGCAGAGTGTTGTTTACGGCTGTATTTTTGAAACTTTATTGTGACAGCACATCCTTCAGACCACGGCTGTATAATTTCACGATTGCTGTTTGCCACATAGTTAGACATTAAATTTAAAAGACGCTTTGACTTAAGTGGTTCAGTGAGAGCCTGTGAAATATTTACAAGGGGAAGTTCACAGAGGTTATGTATGACTCGGTAAGACACAAGGAAGTGGGATATCTTACCCACAAACACTCTCGCACACACATACAGAGTCAATCTGTTCTCCGGCAACTACAGCAATAGGCGGTTGATTCATAAGTATTTATTATTGCAAAAAATGAAAATCTTTCCCAGGCTGTAGATCTGATTGTGACATTTGTAAGCTCTCCCGGAGGTCCACCTGATTTTGGAGGGAAGAAAAACTATCACCTGCAAATATTTGTGCTCAGGTAGATGAAATGAGGCCTGTGTGTACAGAATGAGCGTGCTGCTATCAGCGACCAAGTTCTCTAAACCACCTGCTCTCTTCATGAATAATGCATGACTTGTACTATACGCGCTCACCTCAGATGGCAATTCTACCTGTGTGCCATCTGCCTGCTGTGGGACGCTTCCCTGCTTCACGCACAGCCTTGTCTGGGTGTGTGCGTTCGTGCTCGGCAAGTAAGAGAGTTGTATTTGTCAACAGCACTTTCACGGGCAAACTTGATCCAGACAGAGGCATCGCTCCTTTACCCCTTTTGTCGCAGTAAATTACAGCATTAAAATGACAGAAAAAAGACTTGCTACAATTAAGGAACTGTGATTGGGACGTTTGTTTACCATGCCAAGAGCAGCTGCACACTGGTCTAATTGTGCAAATGAAAGCGGAACTGCTGAGGCCAGTTCATTTGTTGTTTGCTAATTGATTAAATTCCTCTAAATCAGAAATTACATTGTGTATTAAAAAAATGCACATCCTACACTGTGTGGGTGGGTTTTAGTGTCCATGTTCTTTATGCAAGCACTTTTATTTACAGCCACGGCTCATCAGACGTCTTTCAATTAGTACTATATAACTGGTTAAAACTGAGGGTGGCATTTTATTTAATAATGAATTTTTGAAAAGTAAATAAGGCTGCAATCTGTAACTTTTGCATCTTTGTCGCCATCTTTGTTTGAAACAGAAAATCGCAGGTTACAGTGAAAAAGAAATCCTGTAAAAAGCTGAAATTAAAAAAAAAAGTTTAATAATATAGGTTTTTTTCACATAAAATTGCATGTTTTTCTTGTAAATTTGCTGTTTTTTTCTGTAATTTAACAGTTTTGTATTGTATTTACGTGAAAAATCTGGAGGAAAAAAAATACATTTTTTAAGTGTACTTCACGTACTTATCTTTTTGTGGGTTGATGTGAAATGACATCAAAATTACATTTCATACGAAATCTGACCCGACAGCTTTAATTATAAATCAGTAATTATAAGCTTACAGTTATGGATTATGGGAAGGTAAGAAAAACTATTTTGACCACTCATTTTTTATGTACTGATTTTTTTTGTTCATTTTAATAAAAGAAAAATATTGGATTGCAGCTTTAGTATGTTAAAATATGTAATAGATTAAACTGTAGAGCTATACTTTCGACATAATACAGATCAACATTTGCTCAACTAGTGTTGTAGTACTCGAGACCAGTCTTGGTCTCAAGACTGTTTTTTGATGGTCTTGGTCTTGACTGTCTCCGCCTGCCTTGGTCTTGTCTTGGTCTCAACCAATAAAGTGAGTTTAGGGTGGGGCAGTCTGTTTGGCTGGCCAATGACAGGGAATCTGTTCATGAACCTCTTTGAAAACATTTTTTGTTATTTTTGAATAGCTATTTAGTGAAAATAGCATTTGTATAGTGCCACCTGTTGTATGGGTGTAGTTGACCACTTTCATGTATCAGTGTTAATCATTTAACAATTTCTTAGTTATGATTTATTTCTAAATTAAACTCTGTCTAACACTAAGAATTCAACTTGCTATTCTTAGTGTGTGGCAAAATTGTCAATGGCAGTCAATTTTTGTAACTGTTCCTTTAAAGGTCCAGTGTTTGAAATTTACCGACATCTAGCAGTGAGGTTGCGAATTGCAACCAACGGCTCAGTCCTTCGCTCACCCCTCCCTTTCGAAGCCCTTTGGCGACTGACAAAGATGTCATGACGTTTTTGCTTATTTGCTGAAAGAGATAACGTATTTATGAAGGACACTCTGTAGAGCAGTTTGTCCATTTGGGCTACTGTAGAAACAACATGGAGAATTCCATGTAAGGGGACCCGCGGTGTATATAGATAAAAATAGCTCATTCTAAGATAATAAAAACATAACACTTCATTATGTAAGCTCTTTATACACCTCTGAAGACATAGTTATGTATATTGTATTGCATTTCTGTCAATAGATCCTTCTTTATGCCACACATTGCACCTTTAAAAATAGTAGAATGGCAGTTTACCCGCGTGGAGTTTGATTGACAGGCGACCGGACCAATCATATAGCCAATATTTTGTGCTCCCCCTGTTGCAATTCGACATTTTGTCATAATTTATGGTCATAATCACAGTTTCACCCGTTGCTTAAATGTGTCAGAAACCAATGGCGCTATCTAGACATTATGTCGTTACAGCAAGCACAGTAAATTAAGCTAGAGCTTCCATCTATATTTTGTTTATTTTATTCCGAGTCACTTTCAAAATGCATATTTCATATGCATATTGCAGACCTTCTTATTGCTTTTGGCTGAAAGTAAAGTACACGTCATTTTTTTACAGAAGTGATTATTTTACGATACATATTCTTTAGTGCAGTCAGTGGGAGCGCTATGGCTAATGTCGGACATAGCAAAAGGGGGCGGGCTTTGCGAAGGGCCAATTTTTGATTGACCCACTTTATAGCTGCAAAAATGTTGAAGACAATGTGTTAGAAATGCCTTTAATGATATCTACTCTTCAAAAACAATGTGTACAGAAATGCTGTTTTGTTGTTTGCTTCCTTGTCAGATCGTATTAGTACGGAAACGTCCATCATCTCAATTGTATTTCCACAAGCAGAATCCATACTGATGTGTGATCACGATAAGACAGACGCAGCACTTTACAAAATTACAAAATAAACAAACATGAGGGTGTTTTTAAGTGTAATAATCCAATGTGGGTTAACAAGGAGGGCGCTTCGCTGTCAGGGCGTATTAAAATCAGCTGGGGACCACTATTAGTTTCTAATCTGTGTTATATATCTTTCATCTTTTTCTGCTAAGCAATATCTCTTGACAAAATGTCCCACAGCTCTAATTAACTCCTCAAATATTATTCTCAGCCCCTGGGAAAGATTCTGAGTGCTGAATTAAAAAAATATCCAGAATGAACACCTCTACTTTCAAAAGTGCCAGTGTCCGGTGGGAGGAAGCAACGCTGCGAGTTATTAATCGTACATTGACTCACATGCTGAAGGTGGTTGTGCCCACAAATGTCTCCTATAAAGAACTCACACAGACAGCGGTTTCATCACTGGAGGCCGAAAAAGTGTCAGTGATGTCGGTCACTATCAGACGGCAGGTCACATGATCTCCGCTGTCTGCATTCCCATTGGTAATTGCCGTATTGCATCACTAGGCATGAACATGACATTGAACTCCGCCAACCCCTCGGATCGCCAGCTCTCATTGAAAATGTCTTCCGGACGCTTTCACGCTGTAAATTGCTGTAAGTGTGTATGGCACTTGAATGGGTAAGAGATTGGATCTTGTTTAGGAAATTTATTTGGTCAATCGAGTTGAGGAGGAAGACCTGAGATGGTTTGCCCAAATGGCACCTATTTTTGTGCTTCAGCACTGCCCACACACCTGGGTGCAGTCATCTGGCACCGTGCCCGTGTGCCTACCGTTTTTGTGTGGTAGATCTCAATCATGAATTAGCTGTTTGGATTTGGTTAGAAACCCAGGCGAATGCTGAGGCTGAATCCAACAGAGACGTCTAGATGAGACGGTAGATTAAACAAGACTTGCAGTCGTCTGTTGTGACAGAGCTTGCGGTCCAAATATAAGCCGGGATCTGTAGTGCTCTATTTATGTCTTATCCCATCAGAGATTATGTGCCAGGGTAATTTGTCCTAATAATATCGTTCTCCATCAGGATAGTCTTATCAGACGCATCTCAGATCATAAAGATGTTTCCAGCATGGCTGTTCACATGCAGATCATGTGTTTTGTAACCTGGTTGGGATGCGGGCATTTGGCAAGATTCATAAATGCTCTGGATACATTAACGTATGTCTGTGTTAAAGAGATTTTTATAATGTATTCGACCTTATGTCATTCAAAAAATCTTTTTTTCTGTGGAACACAACAGAAGAAATTTTGAGAAATGTGGTTTTGTGTCCATACAACAGAAGTCAATGGGGTCCAATGTTGTTTGGTTACCAACATTATTCAAAATATCTTATTTTTGTGTTCTGCAGAAGAAACGAAGTCATACAGGTTAGGAATGACCTGTCAGTGAGGAAATGAAAAACTGGCTGATCTGATGACAAACATGATCCTCTTGTATTCTGCAAGCACGCTCAGGGCTAAAAGTCAAGGGCATGACTACCTCCAGGCCGACTTTCGTGACTCAGATCGCGAGGGCAGACCCGTTAAAGGTCATCTTCTTAATTGAAAGGTTATGTAGGTACGTGGGTTTGGATAGCCTGGACAGATCATCCATGCAACAGTTTTGTGTGAAGTTTCAGTGTTGAGAGCTTCTGAACAGCAGCAGATTGTGTGTGAGAAGCAACAAAGTAAAACAACAGCTGTTTAATGTCAGTTGCGTGACTTATACTAGTACCGTATGTTGTTAAAATATGTGAAACCTGTATGGCTCTTATTTCTTTGGTAGACTGAACTTGGCTCTTTTTAGCACAACAAAGGCAGGCAGTGAAGGGCTGTTTGTTGTTTTTATAGATTACTGTATATAAATCTATTCCTCGTTGTCTTTTTCTGCGGAATACAAAATGTTATTTTGAATTGTTTACATGAATGAAAGCATACAGTGAGTATGGCCCAAAACAGACACAGAATAAAAGTCAGTCCATGAGGTATTGTGACACATTCTGTAAAAAAAAGACAATTTTTTGTAACAATATGATTGTCAGTGCATATAAATTCTCATTGTCATTTTTGGGAACTGATATTGAGATGAGGAAAATGTTTGTATGTTGCTTTCCCCTTATATCTGTCTTTTTCTTCCCTCTTTGTGTTGTACAGCTCGTGCAGCTCTCAGTGGGACAGTCACTGAGGACGTTTAGTAGAGAGCAGAGCTAATGTTATATTTTGCTCATTGAGAGAGAGAGAGAGAGAGAGAGAGAGAGAGAGAGATGGGGGGGGGTGATTGGCACTGAGATAAATATATGTAACAGATACATGTACAGTATTTGTATTATGTATTATATGTACATACAGTTAGGGCCATAAATATTTGGACAGAGGCACATTTTTAGTTATTTTAGCTGTGTATCAATATGTTTTCGAGTTACAGTTTTATAATAGATATTGTCTTAAAGTGCACACTCTCAGCTTTATTTAGAGTGTATTCCCATCCAGATTAGCTGAAGGATTTAGGAATTACAGCTCTTTAATATGAAGCGCCCCCCTTTTTCAAGGGACCAAAAGTAATGGGACAGTTTAATAAAAAGCTGTTTTATTCACACGTATGGGCTTTTCCTTAAATAATTTTGTCATAAATGAAGCATGTTAAAGGTCTGGAGTTGATTCTACATGTGGTGTTTGCATTTGGAAGCTGTTGCTGTGAACCCACATCATGGGGTTCAGGGAGATCGCCATGCAAGTGAAACAGACCATAGTTAGATTTTAAAAACACTACAAATCCGTCAAAAAGATGCCAGGAACATTAAGAGCGGCCAAATCAACAATTTGGGACATTCTGGGGGAAAAACAACACACCGCTGAGCTCAGTAACAAAACAATCCTAGGCGTCCATACGAGATCAAAGTGGTGGATGATGACATTATCCTCTCCATGATGAAGAAAAACACCTTCACAACGTCTGTATATGGGTAGTTGACAGACTAATATACAAATTTGTCCTATGGTGTGACGGCAAAAATGTAGAAAAAAAGCTATCAATGAAGATAAATCTCTCTTATGCTATTTTATATGATAAATATAATTATTAAGAATATAAAACCATATAATATTAAAAGTTTGTTTTCTAATTTTTGCAATGTCACACCAAAGGACACCCACATATACAGTATATATATATATATATGTATATATAAACAAACATACATACTTAGAAACAAAATGTATAGGATAATGTAATGTAAGTCGCTTTGGATAAAAGCGTCTGCCAAATGCATAAATGTAAATATATATATATATATAAACACATACACATACACACACACATGTTGGGTTTCCATGTTTTATGGGGACATTCCATGGATGCAATGGTTTTTATACTGTACAAACTGTATATCATATTCCCTACCCCTAAACCTAACAATCACACAAAACTTTCTGCTCTTTTAGATTTTCAAAAAAGTTAATTCTGTATGATTTATACGCTTGTTTCCTCATGGGGACCAAAAAATGTCCCCACAAGGACAAGGATTTTGGATATTGCCATCTTTGTGGGGACATTTTGTCCCCATACCGTAGGGTTTACCCTACAAACACGTACGCACGCACGCACACACACACACACACACACACACGCACACACACACGCACGCACGCACACACACACACACACACACACATTGCAATCTGAAGGCATTTTCAAGGTTTTCCTTTAAGTATCTGTGTTTTGTGTGTGATCCTGCTGATTGTAGCATCATGCTCCAGCTAATGAGGTAATATTTGAAGTATGGTCATTTAACCACTACTACTAAAAGTTGATAAATTACAAAGATGTGGTCCACTGCACAGGAGTAGATTGACCTGAAAAGTTACTGTTTTCAATGTCCTTCAAGCAAGAAAAAGACACTTTAATACAGAGTAGCAAGACTAAACAGATTTTTTTATTTAATTATAACTTGTTGCTGTATATTGTCACTCATATAGCAAAAAAAACATCCATTAAGTTGACATTTTTTTATGGGACCAACTTTTTATTTCTATGTATTTTCTTAATAAGTGAATTCAGTCATTCATTTTTTATTGTTTAATTAAGTGTAGTTCACCCAGATGAGCAAAGAGAAGGATACCAGATTTTAAATTAGATATCTGTTTATTTTTCTCGTTTGACCTTTCAAATTCTTGTCGCCTTGTTATTACTGTGTGCATGTCTACTTAAAAAGTTTTGCACATTTGTGTCAGATACACGGCTGAAATCAAACTTTGTCAACTTTTATTGATTCTGTTTTTCTTTCATTTATTCTTCTTTGTTAACATCTCTGAGTTTCATTTTTCAACTTGTTTGAACTCTGCATATTTTGATGGATTAACTTCATTTTAAAACGCTTTTTTTATGGATGTTTCAAAATGAGGTTTTCAGCTTCAGTGTTGTTGATTGTGCTGTTAGGCATTGTGGGTAGTTTCAGGTGTCTCTCAGCAGTTGTTTGTTTGTCAAAAGTGCTCTTGGCAGGAAATATGCAAAACAAGAAACATTTCGGAATAGCTGGAAGCACATCTTACAGTTAATCTTGGCATTAATGTTACAGGCTGTCCAAAACTTCAGTTATTTCCAGTGCAGACAGACGCTTGTAAACCAAAGTAATTGTCTATGGAAAGCTTTGAAGACCCAGATGCTGTCACTTTAAATTTATCCAAAAATGCTGAATGTGTTTAAAAAGGAAAAAACTACAGAAGCTTTCAAACTAAATATTTAATGCAGTATTATATTAATATTATAAAACAGTTTTACTGTAATGATGAGATGGTCAAGTAGGATCCAAATGCAACAGTATTTAATATAAAAGTAATATCCACAGAAAACAAAGGCAGAGAACAAGGCATAACGAACACATTACAATCTAAACAATAACGGACAACTGACACAAGAAACACAGGCACTATATATACACACAAGATAACAAGACACAGGTGAATGCAATGATGGCTGACGAGTCCGGGCAAAGGGTTATGGGAAATGTAGTGTGAGATGGCAGTCCAGGTGATGAGATGAGTTCCCTCTTGTGGAGCACGAGGGCACTGCGGCTGACAGACATAGCCCCCCTCTAAGGGTGGATTCCAGACGCCCCAAAACAACAGTCCAGGAGGGCGAAGGAGCAGAGAAGGAATAGGGGGCGGGATGGAGGGCCAGGCCCATGAAGGGGAACAGAACCTGGGACACGGAGCAGAGGCGGACCTGGGCATTGGTCAGGTGGCCAGGGAGGCGCTGGCAGGGCTTGGAGCCACGGAGGCGCTGGCAGGGCTTGGAGCCACGGAGGACCGGCTCAAACACCTCTGGAAGGCCGGACAGGACTGGCTCGAAGATCTCTGGAAGGCCGGACGGAACTGGCTCGAAGATCTCTGGAAGGCCGGACGGAACTGGCTGGAAGATCTCTGGAAGGCCAGACGGGACTGGCTGGAAGACCTCTGGAAGGCCGGATGGGACCGGCTTAGGGAACTTTAGAGTGGCCAGCTCATCAATAGCCTCAGGAACGGGAGAGCAGTGCACTGCCCAAACACACCGCAACGCAGCAACCATCACCAGCGGGGCAGACTCCCAGGACAGGACCTCAGGAGCAGACACCTCCATGACCACCGGACTTGGGACCACCGACTTGGTGGCCCTGACGGCTGGAGACTCTGGCTTGGCAGCCATGACAGCTGGAGACTCTGGCTTGGCAGCCATGACAGCTGGAGACTCTGGCTTGGCGGCCATCTTGCTGATTGGGCAGGCCACCATCAACATGGGAACTGCAGGCTGCAGTGCTGGGCCTGGCTCCATGGCCTGCGGAACCTGAGGCCTACTGCCCCCCCAAAAATTGTTTTAAGTGAGACGTTCTCCTCCACCTCGTCAACAGTGAAAGGAGAACCACCCAGTAACAAGGCCTGCGCCACAAAATGTTGAAAGCTCCCTTGAGGATCATAACTGGCAAGCTGAGTTTTCAGAGGATCATTAAGACTGCACCGGTAGAAGACATTGAGTGACTTATCTGGAAAATCTGATTGATGAGATAGGTTCAAAAAGACCTGGGTATGATCCTCAAGGGAGCGACAGCCCTGGCGCAACATTAGCAGGCGAGCTCCTGCTGGCCATACTGCTGCTGGATCCATTCTCTGGTCCGGTATTCTGTAATGATGATATGGTAAAGTGCGCATAACACATACAGCAGACTCATGGAAAAACGCAATGGCTATCCACTTATTACATTACCTGGCTACCGACACACCTTAGTTTTGCATTTTTCTTTTATAGAAATAAAAGAAAGTTCATTTGAACAATGGATGCAAGAGTTTGCGAGGCGCATGTCTGTCAGCGGGAGCGGAGGAGAGCTTTTTTTTTATAAGTTTTATTTCTTCGTTCAATATAAGTAGCGTTGCCCTTGTTTTATTGTTGAATTTTAATTTAAAATAATAATAAACCACAAAGTGTGTTGAAGTAAGGGAACAATCCGAAGATCTTTGAATTTATTTACGTTACAAAACAGGTACAATGTTATCAGTCTTATTCGTTTTGTTAATAAACATTCTGTTTCATATAAGCAAGTTTGTCAGTGTACTATGTTTTTGTTGTTTAATTAAAAGTAAATAATGAATGAATAACTATGGGTATCAAAAGAAAATGTTGTTTTCCTTTGGATACCATCCGCCTTTGTTATTAAAAGTTTACCATAAGTGCGTTTGTAATGATACTAGGCTATTTTAAGATTGTTGAGTTTTTCGTTAAGAATAATAATGAAGAAACATTTTTTAAGCATTTGTTTTTGTCAAGGAAAAAAGATCTAAAGCTGCAGAGTAGGGATGGGCGATATGGCCCTAAAACTCTATCACGATAATTCTTGGTATTTCTTGCGATAACGATAAAAATGACGATATATTCATAACGTCATCCACCGCTGTTTTTTTGTGTCAAGTGATAGTAGCTGCATGTAGTCTAGACCCTCAGAAAAACAAATATTATCAAAAAGTAAAACTTACCCCAAATCAAACAGCTCCCAAAATATACCTACAGTATTTTTGTAAATATAAAATGTAATAGTGAGATTCGACTTCAAAAGGTTGTAGTAGAGAAAAGTTAAATGAACTAAAGCTCAATAAACACATAATGTCATATAAAACTGTATATATTCTGTTGTTGGAAACGATCGATCGCATCACGCTGTCAATCACTCTCTCTTGAACTGTGTGAACCTTCTCTTCTCACAGCAACATACACTGAATCTGTCAATGACTCGCGCTACAGAAAGAGAACAGAAAAATTGCGGATAAAAGAAATCTAATTAAATAATCCATGCTTTTATACGCTCATAAACGTATTTAAAATAACGTCATACAAACTCGCATTTGTACTGTATGTGAACAGGCAGCAGTGCTGTGCGCGCTGTGTCGCTATGAAAGCACACGTGGGCGCGAGCTGCGCACGGGACGCTCCATTCATCCTGTATATAACAGGCAAGAAATCATACTAAACTATTTGCGCACGCGCGCATAACATCTAACGAATGTTTAAATAAATACTTTTAGCCAAACTAAATGTTGTGGTGTAACGTATTATGACTATCAACGAATACTTAAACGAATTAAATAAAACGAAAGTGAAATTAAACATTAATTCGGATGCATCTACAGTGCCAACCTAAACGAGATTTAGAGCTCGTCTTTTAGTGCAAACTCTTTCTCAGCTTCACGTCCGCCCTCCGCTATACCCGTTTTCACTTCACATATGAGCTGTGAATGGGTCTCACAAAGAAATACGTCATGAACTAGAATTTATCGTTTATATCGCGGGAAGACTAATTCCTATCGTGTGGAGAATTTCTACCGGTATATCGCAAACGATATAATATCGCCCATCCCTACTGCAGAGCAAAATAAGCGCTATAGATGCAAAATGCAAATATATTTTCTTTTATAATGTGTGGTATCGGTAACGTATGTTGTCACATGTTTATTAAATCCTCACCGGCATTCCTAAAGTGTACAGTACCATCAGGGTTTTTAGGATTGCATTGATCGCATGTGGACAGCTTATCAGTTATTTTAATCAAAATGGTTTAGCACATCATTTAACTGTTATTTTAGCTTCTGCTCATGTAATACAAATAATAATGTTATTTTATGTGAGACCAGTGGCGTAACTTTGTTTTCAAAAGTGGTAGGGACAAAGTCCGCCCCCACCCACTGGGGTTGGTCAAATCAATGGAAAACAATACTTTAATATCGAAAATATTTATATAATAACTAAATATAACAAAAATAATTTTAAAAAATTAAATACTTTATTCGTTTACACATTTTTTTGTGCTTGGACAATGGATGCGCAAGCGGCGCGTTCACAGTGTGTTTGTTCCACAAGCTTAGTTTTATTCAAATAAGTGCTCGGGACACAATTGACTTGGCAAAAAGTGGTGGCGACATGTCCCACTCATCCCAACTGCAAATTATGTCTCAGTGTGAGACACAAGTCTCAACTTCAGGACCGCTAAAGGTTGTAACACGTTATGGACATTTGTGAGTTTGAATAGAGTTCGAATTCTACAGATTCTCTGTAATACTGTCGATAGTGTCCATGCGCTATGTCCTATGCACATTTAGAAAGAAAATAACACACTTATAATAACAAATCAACCTTTTCTCTCATGCAGACGCGCGCAATGATATGAGTCTGCTTACAGTATATGCAATTACCAGAGTGCACATCTGAGGCGGCGACACGTTGTATATTGGTCCATATGTTAATTATCAAATACATAATTCTATTATATTATCAATCACACAGATTCATTTTAACAATGCTACTAGGCATTTTTTTAAAACTTAGAAACCTTTTTATTCAGGTGAGGAAGATGGTGTTTTGCGTGGCTTTTTCGCGCTGTCATGCCTATATGCCAATGCAGAGGCATATTTCAGTATTAATGTTAACGAATAATCGATTAATTGATCGTTAATGTAAATAAAAATCGATTATGGGACTTTATCTAAATTGGCATCCCTAGTATTAAACTTTGGGTGACTGGAGATGTTGACCTCTGGTATGAAAACCATCACAGTACATCCTTGTTTCATCACCCCCATTTACAACGTTCCTAATTTATTGGTTATCCAATTTACAGTATAGGACTCTACTGGGGATTTCTGAAATTGACACATTTTGGTTGACCGATGTTTTCAACAACCTGCATAAAAATAGAACAAGTTTTGCACCTACAGTTTCAGTGTCGTTTTGATTTCCCAGGGGATGGTGACCCTTTCTCCCGATTATAGAGAGAAAATAGAGGAAGGCAAAGATGATGTGGTAGAGATCAAGGAAGCAGTAAGCAGAGAAGCTGAGAACTAGAGAAAGAAGTTGGCAGGTCATGCTTCACGCAAAAGCCAGATGAATAATGTATTCTGCCTACCTAAAGTAATGCGATTCCATCTCACTGTCTTCCTCCACATAATGCCTGAACTGCAGGAGACCTCAATCGAGATCGTAAATGACCTTGTCTCTTCACTTGTCTGATCTTGAGATGCTCAGAAGATGTGAGGGGAAGTCCCTTTGTCAACCAGATTCTATGTAGTATTGTATGGTCTGTACAGGTTGCACATATGTTTTTGCTATCGTATAGTGTTTTCAAAGGCGTGGGTGTGATGTCATCGCAAAATATCGGTACATCCTGAGCATATTAGTGAAATATGCAGGTGTTTCATGAAAATAAAAGTGGAAATTCTATAAATGACAAATTGACATCTCTCCTGTGTGTGCATGTAATGTGTTCGAGGCATCGAAAAGAAATAAGCACCACAGCTGGTGGATGGGCTCTTCAGTCAGGGAGCCTGTGGAGAGGCCCTTAGCAACTCTCTCTCTCTCTCTCTCTCTCTCTCTCTCTCTCTCTCTCTCTCTCTCTCTCTCTCTCTCTCGCTCTCTCCCTCTGTCCTCTTGGTTGTCTTATGAAAGCAACACCATGTCTGAGGACAGCTCCTCAAATCAGGCTAATTGTGAAACACTGCAATTAGCGGCAGCAGAAAAAGATGCAAAATTTGTAGCATTGCACCGAGCTAAAGACCTTATTTAGCTCCGTTTCTCTCATTAGCCATCATAAATCCAATCTGTTTTCACCGTGTCCTAATCATGAGAATAATCACATTTCCTCCGTGTTAAAGACTGCATTAAATTAAAAGGAAAGTTTTGTGTTGTTAGTTCATGTGCGCTTTAAGATTTAGTGGTGCTTACGCAAGTCTTTATAAATGCTGACAAAATTCACGTTTAACATCCTACAAAGATTTGTAAAATGTAGGCTATATCGCATTTTACATCACTATTTGATGTGTCCGAAGCATCCCTTGCTAGGAATGCTGCTCATCAAGCAATGTTGTGGAGTCATTCATATTTTTGAACAGTTGTGAAATATCATTTGATATTTTGTGGCTCATTGGTTTTTTATTTTTGTTCCTGCACTGTAAAAACAATCTACAGTGGTGGGACTGAACTGTAAAACACAAAGTAGGATTTACTTAATTCTTTGTGATATTTGTGCAATTTATTGAACACAGTTTTTTAAGTAAATTTATGTAAAATTTTCTGTGTGCAAAACACAAAAAATTGAGTAAAGCCTACTAGTTGTTTTTTTTACAGTGGTAGGTAGTCCCACCCACACTAAAATCTCATTGGTCTAGATAAATGGAATATTTATCATCATATATATTCTAAGGACCTAAAATGACTTCACGCTCCAAACCTGCCGCATCACGCCTGGTCAGGACACACCGTTTCTCTTCCATCATGCCATTGTCCTTCTCCTTTACCTCTTACATCATGTCCTGACATTTTCGTCCATCCCGACTCCCCATTGGCTGGCAGCGGCACTGGAGACGTTGACCTCTGGAGTTATCGCTTTTTCACTTTAAATAAATACAGATTATTCATCTATCATGTCCTCTCTCCAGGGCAGTCTATATACAGTATACTGTATAAATGTGTGTGTGGAGAGTTTTTCATTAGCTCCCCTATGAGTCCCTTCCTCGCACAAGGTGATCTGTTATTGCCTGTCCAACGCCGGGGTGCCATGATGGATGTCAGTTTGTGAATTATTCCTCACTGAGCTAAACTAAACCTTCATTCTGTCTTCTGCTCAGATTTTTCCGAGCTCAGGACTGACCTGTGATTATTGTCTTTTACTGTAGCTTTTTGGTAGAGATTCTGCTACAGTTATATACAGTATCATATATTTTTTATATTTCAATTTTTTTTAATTATATTAATTATTTTATTTTTCATTTATTCTATTTTAGTTTTTTGTTTTATTTTATATACAGTCATGATTATATTCACAATATAGCACAGCCCAATATACTTTATTACTTAATTAGATCATAGATTATTATATATTAACTTTTAGAGGGGGGGGGTTGACTTGGTGTAGTGAGCAACCACCCAAAACAGCATAACAACAACAAAGAAATGCCACCCACAACACCCCAGCATGGTGTCTTTGACTTCTGCACAGGCAAGCACTGCTCAACTTTTCTTCACAAAATATAAAAATCCCATTTTGTTTTCCCACGGGGGCTCAATTTCTTTAACACCCCCACAAAAGACTTTACACCTGCCATAGGTTGCTTAATGTCATCTGGTTGCCTTCCAAAATCTGGCATGTCTGAAATCAAGCGTTTATGTGCAACCTGCCCTCCTCGTGTTTTTCTGACTCGCTTATGATTTTCCGTTAAAAGATGCGAGTAACTTCATCACCTTCTGTACTTTTCACCCACGTTCGACTGTTTTTCTGGAGATCTTCCATGAACCGAATCGGCGGAACGCATTGTAGCTTCATGTTGGGCTTTACTGCTAAAGGTTGAATGCAGCTACATATGTTTCTGTGGTCGTATCTGTCTCTCACCCAGATTCTGTCTGTCTCTTTCAGGAACCCAAGGCCAGTTCCCCATCGTCCAGAACATAACCGTGACAGAAGGAGGGATAGTCAACTTGACCTGCCGAGTGGAAAATAATGACAACAACTCCCTCCAGTGGTCGAACCCGGCACAGCAGACCCTCTTCTTTGGGGACAAGAAAGGTTTGTGAAAGCCATTTTTAGTCTTGTGTGTTTTCAGGTGGACAGAGGACCTCAGCTAAATGAGATTTTTAAGGGTTTAACTTTAGGGGAATAGTTCACCTATGATATACAATTCTGTTGTTATGTTTTCACCCTCACGTTGTTTCAAACCCATATGTTTTGTTTCCTGAAAAAGACGAGAAGTTTTAAAGAATGATAACACTCGTATCAAATTTATATGTCATATAAAAATTATAATTTTATATTTCATATAAAAATGATGAAAGTAACTGGTGACTATACACTGCCAAGCTCCCTTGAAGTTGTGTGTTAGATAGCTCTGTGTGACCAACAATCTTTTTATCTGTTTAAATAGATTTCAACCTTCATTTATGCTTTTAGACTATGTGCATTGTCATGTTTTGATCCGTTACTAAACACATGAGAACAAATTACTTGGACATAGCATATTAAACCAGGTGTGATATGTTTTGACGTGCCATGTTTGAAAACTGTATCAAAACATGAATTCGAAACAAAACAACAGCTTAAAGTTGTAAAACATCTTTGTTCAAATGGAGATTTATAATATTCCTTTTTGATTTGTGGAGCTTGACAGCCCTTGGTCACCATTCATACTGTATATACTGTATGAGACAACATGATGATGACACTATAGTAGGCAAAATTGCTTTGTAAATGTCTTTGTTCTGTTGAACACATAAGAAGATATATTGAAGACTGTAGGAAAGGAAACAGTTCTTGGGCACCTTTCACTACCATTGTAATTTGACTTACTATGGTATAGTCAATGGTGGCCAAGAACTGTTTGGTTACAAACATTCTTCCGAATATCTTTCTCTGCGTTCATCAAAACAGGGAAATTTATACAGATTTGGAACCACTCGAGGATGAGTAGGCTAAATGGTGACAGAATTCTTCTTTTCGGATGTACCGTCCCTTTAAATGCTGCTTTTTTTAATGTGGTTTGAAAAGACAGCTTGCTGGCTTGCAAGTGAGAGCTACACTAGTATCAGCTGTATAAATTTAGAGTCACATTTGTATGTACAAAGGCAAACAACTGTATCTCATTGTACATTGTCTAGATTTTCTTCCAGGCTGGCCTTGATCTTGTAAATGCCTTTGTGTTCACCTGTTGTGCGATCGGTACGCTATAAATTCCTGCAGAGAATCAATATCGGTCCCGGCCGGCTTTATAAGACACACGTTCACCCATAAACACCCTTAATCAAGAGCAGACGCAAAATCAACAGCTAGACATTCTCTCTGGCTCTCTCGGACTCGCTCACATACATCACGTGCACGCTCGTACGCACGGAAAGTGGGACGGAGGTTTGATTAATGTTGCGGAATACTAACAGATTACGTTTGATAAATGAGGTACGGGAGGCGAGCCATTTAAAGACTCTTCACTGCCGCATTGAAGATATCTACTGTTCCCAGATCAGATCGATACAGAGCAGAAGCATTATCACAGATGGCGAATGCCCTGTTTATTATGTCAGCAGAGCTTTTTGCGCGGATGTAATTATGGTGCGGATTCGATACACACGCGGGAATGGATTTTGTAATGATGGCGGCGGCGCTCCGTATGTAAGAATTCCCCAGGTTGTTTACGTAGATTGAGATAATAAATATCCTTTGGGTTTTTTAAACACCCATGTGACAAAGAATACATTTGAATAGCAGATTTTTATGTGTTTGTGTGACATCACTGTGTTCAATGGAAGCATCGGTTTCTGTTTACATGCATAGAGATGTTTAATATTTTCTCTATGCCATCGATGTTGTTGATCATAACTTAAAGGGATACTTCACCCAAAAATACAAATTCTGTCGTCATTTACTCACATTCGAGTTGTTCCAAATGTGTATACATTTCTTTGCTCTGATGAACACAGAGAAAGATATTTGGGAGTCAATGGGTGTTGAGATCTGTCTGGTTATAAGCATTCTTCCAAATATCTTTCTCTGTGTTCATCAGAACAAAGAAATGTAAACACATTTGGAACAACTCGAAGGTGAGTAAATGATGACAGAATTTTCATTTCTGGGTGAATTATCACTTTAAGGATGGAAATGATAATGCGGGCTCCTCCGGCGGTCATACGTGTTTTCATTAGCTGTTGTAATATTACAGTCATTATTAAACACTTGCATATTTTGTGTTCTTGATAATAACAGGCTGTGTAATTTAACTGCTCGCATCGGCCCGGCGCTCATCTTCACCTGCCTGCTTTCTACATGAGCCTGTAGTTAATTTGTGCAGATCTGCTTTCCCGCTGCGCTAACACAGCATTTCCCACAATTACCTCCTCCAGTGAGTTCAGTGGGAGGATCTTATGATTGGTTGAGTGCAGGGCTGTAAAAAGCACAGAGAAATTATACAGTTAATTTTACTAGATTAAAAGTACCTCATTAAAATGAAAGTGACGGTGAAATTAGTTTTTGAGGGTAAGAAAGGATTTTTAGCTTTTGAAATCGAAAGGCAGTGGAGATTTTCCCCCTTAAAGTGATAGTTCACCCCAAAAGGAAAATTCTATCATGTACTCATCCTCTTTTCATTTCAAACCTGTATGACTTTCTTTCTTCTGCAGAACACAAAAGAAGATATTTTGAAGAATGTTGGTAACCGAACAACAGCGGCACCCATTCACTTGTACCCAACAAGTCAATAGGTACCGCCGTTGTAAAGTTACCAACATTCTTCAAAATATCTTTATAGTAAATTATTTTTTATTTTTCGGTAAACTATCCCTTTAATACTTTTCTGCTGCAGAGCACAAAAGAAGAACGTTGGTCACCAAACCCTCATTGACTTTCATTGTATGGACACAAAACCACTGAAAATCTTTTTGTTTGTGTACCACGGAAGAAAGAGTTACTTAGGTTTTTAACAACGTGAGAGTAAATATATATATTTTTTTTGGTTGAATTACTCCATTAACAATGCTTTAATTTTACTATAACTTCATGGATCTATGGATTCCGTTGTGAGACAATGGTAAATTTGTGATTACTATGGTTTTACCACAAAATGCCATAAACCTTATATCAAACAGTAAATCCAGAAACAGCATTTTTTGTTGTTGTCTGACTTTTGTTGTTTAACTTTGTTGGTGAAAATCGCTTCAGGGTGGCTTACTTATAATAGTCCTTGCATAAAAAGCTGATTAGAAAAAATCCTCACTTCAATAATGATGTAGAATTACTCAAGTACTTCACATCGAGTGGCACCTGTTGCGATGTTCACTTCCTGTGCGTGTGAGAGAAGGGTTGTTGACTGATGTACGTTGGCAGGCGTGCGGAGGCCGAACCGATCATGAGAACGTGTCGGGACGGTACGCTCCTAATGACAGTGTGAGGGTTTAATTATTAACAACCACAGATCTGAACGAGAACTTTCGCATTTGGGTAACAGCGTAATAAGACTCGAGAGCAGAGCAGAGGAAGCGATAACGGGAGGTTGTGAAATCCGCCTGCCACAGATGCGATGCCGGTGCAGTCTAGCTGAAGCAGGAGGAACTGCGTGTTTGTGCCAGGACCTGCTTGAGAAGTTTATGCTTGCGAGCTGTCAGTCTATCTGATCACAGCCCAAACTGAAAACATCAATCACACAAGTGTGCTTGTTACTCTCAAACTTTTTTACCGTAAAATGACTTATAGATGCAGTAAATAATGCTGAAAAATACAAAAACACAATGTAGTTTGTACTTATAAATGACTGGGTTTTGGACCAATAATTAAAAAGCTTAATTCATTTAAAGGTCCAGTGTATGAAATTTAGCGGCATGGAGTGGTGAGGTTGCGAATTGCAACCAACGGATAACTCAAACTGCTCCTCCCTCCCTTTCAAAGCACTACAATGGCTGACACGTTTTCGCTTCTTTGCTGAAGGAGATCACGTATTTACGAAACGCGCTCTGTAGAGCAGTTTGTCCATTTAGGGCTGCTGTAGAAACATCATGGTGAATTCCTTGTAAGGGGACCCATGCTGTATGTAGATAGAAATTTAATAAAAGTATCAATTAAAAGTATGCCAGCCTGTGGCCTTGTTTGAAAGTTGGTGTGTTGCCCAACAGTTTTGTCCCTCCCTAATGTCACCCAAAGACGGGCTTGTGAAGTGTGTGTGCTGTATCCAGAACTTGTAAAAAGCACCACAATAGTTTTGCAGCCTTGAGGAAAGTGAAAATGACGGAAGGGAGGAAGGGAGATTGCAGACATTTTGTGCTTGGCCAAAGGGGGTTTGTGGGAAATATTTACAGCTGCTATTTTTTTATCATCTGCCAGTGAAGTCCCATCGAGCGCATGCACAGGTGCAGATGTGCGTTCTCAACAAATGCCACCAAGGCTAATCGCTGAAGTACCTCAATGACATGTTTGTTCTGCACGCGTGTTGTATGCCGTTCCATGCTTTTCCCGGATTTGAAAGTGATGTTGGAGGACAAGGTGCCCTTGAGAAAGAGATGTAATTACTAGAGTAAAGAGTGTGTGATTGTGGACTATGAGCCCTCAACCCCTCCTTCGATCCCGCGGCGCTGATTTTTGATCGCACTCTTGGTCTCAGACGTGATGGAAAGAAAATGGGCAGGAAAATTCTCCTTTGCGTCTGCAGGTGCTGCGTTATTGTCCGCCTGCCGATTCGCATTATTATTCCTGCTATTCCTTCTTCAGTTTGTCATTGTTTTCTTGCTCAATGTGTTTAATCGCTCGGTGTCTCTGCAACTCTTTGGAAATTCGTAATTGTATGTGTATTTTGGTACAAGATGCCTACACATGAGTTAAAAACACATTCTGTTGTTTTGGTGGTTAAGCTGGTTAATCAAGTCATTTTTTAACCTGGTCCAGAGGTTTACCAGCTCCAGTTATATTGGTAGTCTCGCTGGTCAGTGGTTGGGTCTAGATAGTATGGTAGTCCTATTGTACGAACAGTTTTGTGAAAAAGATATGCAATATTCATGCACTGTGTTTATTTGGAGCTTTGCAGTAACTCTACGCCTACCCTTAACCTCAAGCTTTGTTGCAGCAAATGCGAATCTCGGAGGAATTTTACAATGTAGACATGACCCTGATCAACCACATGAACTAACTTGGACAAGCTATAAATCATGTAAAACTAGATGCTATCAAGAGAATTAAGCTGAAGTTTTTGAATTGTTTGAATGCTTTTATTGAGTTAGTATAGGTACACAATACAAAATGTAGTTGTTTTGGCATGAACTCAGAAAAAAACAAAATACACTTGTTAATACCCCCAAAAAAGTCTTCATTCCAGGCCATTCTGGTCAATATATTTGATGATCGTGGACATAATAATTCACAATAATTATATTATCAAAATGTTTATTATATATATATTTTCGCTGTCCTTCCAAAACCTTTCTTTGTTTTTGAACCTTTCTTTTGAAATTCTTTGCTTTTCAGGAAATTGAAAAAACACTTTACTGTACACTTTGTGTACACTTACTGTTATTAAACAGATGTTGAATAATTTATAAAATGATCAAATCATCTCTGTCCTTCCGAAACCTTTCTTTGTTTTTGAACCTTTCTTTTGAAATTCTTTGCTTTTCAGGAAATTGAAAAAATTGTACACACTGTACTTTTCAAAAATGATTAAATACTGTGTTGTCAAAGCACTTTTTAATACTTTCTATTGGTTAAAACCCAGTGACAAACATAAAGGGTGACTAACAATAATGATTTATGGCTAAAAATAAAGAGAAGGACAGTAGCGATGTATTAACACAATATTGATAATCATGTTTTTTAATATCACGGTTATTTTCATGACCAGTATATTGTGACACTCCTACTTCACACCTTACAATATTTGGGAAACTGTTATTTAAATCAGCATCATGGTTCTTCAGGTTGTAGAAATGTATCTTTTCATACTCATACTTATAGTTCTCTTTCCATTCTCTCTTATCCGTCTTCCAGCCCTATGAATAAAATTAGCTCATCTCTCTCCGAAATACGTACAACCTTCATTCCACAGAGAGAGCCCTGCAGAAACAGGGAGCATGAATGTGTGATGGAGAACAAGCGTGCCTTCTCTGTCTTCGTCTGTCTATTTGGCCTTTCCTGGCCCTGTCAGGCGCTAACACCGTGTGTAATGGTGCATCATCAGGCAAATCCCTCTCCATTTAAAAAGACAATTTTATGGCTCTACAGCATCTGTTTATTACAAATATGGGTCTATTATGAGCCGAGACCTCATTTATTTTTCAGCCTGACTCATGTCAATGAGAACCCCCAACCTCTCTCTCTATCTCTCTCTCTCTTTCACACACACACCCACTTTTACCCTGTCTTATTCACCCTGAAATTGATTGACTGTTTAATTCAGCATTTAACTGCTCACATAGAGTGCAGCTATCTTTATAGTTCTCTCAAGAGCCCCAGCAGTTTTCCACTGCTCAATATTTCTGCCGGTTGAAAGCATGTCGATACCCACAATTCCTCCTCACCTTTGAGCCCGCGCAGCCTGACCACTCGTAACGGGATTTGTGTGCCCACCAGACCAACAAATTAGCTCATTTGGAATAAGTGTTATGGCATATTACACAGAAATAATGCACAGCATAGCCATTAACTACATGCGGGTGTGTGTCTGTGCGTTTATTTAAACAGACCTTATCTGCCTTGTCGCTTCCATCGGCAGCTGGTATATAAAAGCGCAGAATTTATATAGTCACTTAAAGAAGTAACTCTGGGCCGTAATTACTCTCCTCCCAGTCTGACCAATCAGCTGTCTGAGCATCTGGGGAGGAGTAACGTGATTGGCTGGTGCGTTCAAAGTTTGACTGTCATTTTTCACAGTTGGGCACGCAGATCGATGGAAGAAAAGTGGCTCCATGAGTTCATGCTGGAATGAACTTGTGACAACAGAAATGTGACAAACCTTTTGCATCAATGTTGATGCTTACAGTAAGAGCCGTATTGTTTTGGTTTTGTTTAAAGGGATAGTTCACCCAAAAATGTTAATTCTGGTATCATTTACTCACGCTCTTGTCATTTCAAACCCCTAGGACTTTCTTTCTTCTGCAAAACAAAAAAGAAGATATTTTGAAAAATGTTGTTAACCGAACAACAGCAGTACCCATTGACTTGCATTGGTTTTGTGTCCACACAATAGAAGTGAATGGGTACCGCCATGTCCCTTTAAAACTAAAAGCTAAAACACTTTTTGACTGACGTTATAATTATCTTTAGGAAAAAATATGAAACAAGGACAAATGATTTAAAATCATTATTTTTGAAGGATACTATCTCTTTAAGATTTTCAAGTACACGTGCTTGTTTATGAATATTCCAGCTTGTTAGTACACAGTGTGACCCCAAAGTGTAAGTTTGTTAAAGTTACACTTTAAACGAGGGACTTAAAGACCTTCAAGTCTGCTTTCTTCCTCACTGTGAAGTCTGATGAAGGCTTGGTTGTGGGGAACGTCTTGTTACACGGGCCCGAGTCACAGGTAGCTTATTAGTGAAGTGACCCGTCATATCACTGTGAGACAGATTTAGGCAAACAGAGAAAGAAATATGTGGAATTCATTATTTTCTTCCACTGTGTGCCAAGCTGTCACAAGCTGTTCTTCAGGAGCGAGTGCCTAAACTAGCATGCATCTATGTTCAAAAATACTCTCCCGAAACACACACACAACATTCACACTTGCTGCTGCCTGCTTATTAAGTCATCACCATTCAGTGCTACAGTACTCATTGGTGTTGTCAGTTATAAGTAAAGGAGCGAAGTAAAGTTGGCTGCTTGTTTTTAACAGTTGTTGCATGAATGCTTCCTGTCACATTAAACTGTCTTCCGTCGGTAATGGACAAAACTTGTTTTATATTTTGTGGATTTGTGAAAACCCAGCTAAAGTCATATTTTGTGATTTACTGTTTTCTACATAAAATCATCCTAGATGATGTAAAGAACATTCTGTGAAAATATAGTATTGATATTTTTAATATTAACCAAGGCCATGTAAAAAATGTAAATTATAGTGAAATTTTAGATTTTTAAACTTTTTTCACAGGCACGGTCACATTTGATCAACTTTGTCTCAACTGTTTCTCCTCTAATGTCTTTAAAGAAATGCAAATAGAAACAAATAAGACAATTATTGAAATAGATAAAGAATATGGAGGTGTAAAATTAATGTATATTATACAGGGTTTTTCCTGCATAGAGAAATTGGAGGCGGCCGCCTCCGTCAAATGTCGTGCTGCCTCAGGCTCTCGCCAAAATTATGTTGCGAGTCTTCACAAGAAATGCTGCGTGCATTTATCAGTGTCATTTGTAACTGCAGTTGCGACATTAGGCCACAGTAGAGGCGCTGTTTCGTTATACTGAGGCGCTAAAAGAGTTGCAGAACAAGAGCCAGCCTGTGTTTCACGGCTCTCACTAAATCCTTGGTGTTTCGAGTCTGACGTCATCACCCAAACGTGTTTTTTCGTCAATTTTAACAATCATAGGTAGTTTAGATGGTTAGAGTAAGGTTAGGGTTAGGGTAAAGGTTTCGGAAGACTTGAAACACCAAAGATTTAGTCAAAACCAACAAGCCACGCCCACGTTTCTGACTCGAAACACCAAGGATTTAGTGAGAGCCGTGTTTCACGGCTGTTTGTTTTGCATCCAAGTAGGTTTAATTTCTTGAAATTTATTAAATTAACATGACGTACATCATTGTAATGTCTTTAGCTGTGCAGTTGGATCGTTGAATCAGCGTATACGGTACACAGCGAGTCCGCCAGTATGAACGCACATTGCGGTCAGAACGACTCGCACACGAATGACTGATTTGAACCGATTCATTTAAACTACTGAACTTTTCAGTCACTAGCGAATATAAGAGATCATTGAATCATTTAAAGTGAACCACAGAGAATGCAAGATGTGAATGAGCTTTGCTCATTTAGAAAGACTGGTTCATTCAGTTGGCTATTGTGAGCTGAAAACTGAAAAAAAGCTTTATTTGATAAAAAAAAACATTTCTGTTTGGTTGAATAAAAGTAATGTTTTATATAACTTAATAATTGTCATTTTTATCTAATTTTATTAGAACTTTTAATATGTCAAACTCGAAGTCACTTTGGTTAAGCCACTAAAAGGTACGGTAGGCCTACGTGTGTGTGTACAAGATCAGGATGGCACCACCTCCGCTTCATTTTGAGCCAGGAAAAACCCTGTTATATAGGTAACATAATCTGAATTTGGTTCAATTTGATGAGAAATGTTTAAATTGATTTCGAATAGTATTGACTTTAAATTGTAGAAATGGCAAATCTGAACTCAGTTTGTGACATTTTTTAGATCTCTTCTGAAACTCTTCTTCTGAAAAGGAATAGTTCACCCAAAAAATGGTCCCCGTTGACTTTCTATAGTACAGAAGGAATACAAATTACTTTGCTCAAGTCAATGGGGACCATTTTGGGTTTAACTCTTCCTTTAATCTAGACATTTGTGAGATTTCTTTTCTTTTTCTTGGGAGAAAATCTACTGTGTTAGATGCAAAAGTTTCAATTTGTTCTCCTTTTTAGCTCATTGATGTCTAGGAGGAAAAAATAAGATTTTTAAGGCATCCCATCTGTGATTTTTCTAATTTACTGTAATGGCTTGCTTTGATTTGACAATTTTTTAGCGAGAGCAGTTCTTGTGTTCAAACAAGGCTAGATGTAGTCCAACTCAATAGAATATTGATCAAAAGCCAGTGGCGTAACTTTGTTTTGAAAAGTGGTGGAGAAAGAGGTGACAAAAACAATACTTTATAAAATATAACTTGTAATAACTCGTTGGGAATATTTATCATATATAGTGGGCGGTCTGTCCATTGGCTACTCCGCTTTTCAACTCTGGCTCTCACAGTATGTGGTTCCCAAACTGTCATTTGGGAAAGGTCACTTGGCTGTTACACTTAAAGACAGTTTATTCCTATGATTTAAAATGTCACTTGTTCATTGGTTTACGTGTTTTTGTGCTTGGACACTGGATGCACAAGCAAGCGCCGCGAGTGCGGATGATGCACGCATTTTTATACTGGCCACATTTCTGAAGTTGCGGCTCTCTGTCTTCTGCAAATATAACTTACGAGTGTGAGCAACGGGAGATGGTGAGAAAGCAGCGCATCCTGCGTCTTCCACGAGTTTTAGATGTAAATGGCCCCTAAACAATACGCACCTCCCGCAAGCATTTCTTAATTTCTTCCAAAAAGTGGTGGGGACATGTCCCACCTGTCCCACCCGCAAATTACGCCTATGTCAAAAACATCCGGCAGTAGCCAATGACTTCCTTCTACATTTGTATGGCTATCATAGATTTGCTTTGAGGATGAATTTGCGAGAATTTTCAGAAAGCGTTTTACCATGCAAACAATCCAAAAGAAAAAGATCGCTAGTCGTGACTCATCTTTATGAAGGCAGTCTGTGCTGTACTGTAGATAGGACTGGATAAACTAAAGGAAAGTGTTTTTACTTTGACATGTTGGAATGGAGACATTTGGTTGTGATTTAAAAAATGTCTTCAGACAAAACATTTTTCTTCCTCCCTTCCCCTTTCTTTCTCTCTCTCTCTCTCTCTCTCTCTCTCTCTCTCTATTTCTCTCTCTCTATTTCTCTCTCTCTATTTGTCTGTATCAGTCCGTTGAGCTTACATGCCAGTGCATTATGATTGCCTTCCTGTTCTATTAGATTTTTGAAGAGTATATGCAGCTGGGTTATACTGTAGTGCTAGTTCTTATCTTGCTCGTGAGTAGAAGTAGAAGGACTGAATCACGGTCCTGAGAGACCCCTGAGCAGGGCCGGATTATCCAATGGGCATTATGGGCACAGGCCCAGGGGCCCATGCGCGCTTGGGGCCCAGGCAAGAGAAAACATTTTCACATAACAGCGTTTACGCCATATTCATTCTGCCGTGCGCTTCTCTCTCCCGCGCACATGGAGGTGCACACACAAAACAGTGTTTCTAAATTAGGAAGTCTGTCTTTTGATTTAATCACTTTTACGAGCCCTCCAGCGGCTTTTGTTTAGAAGAAGCGCATAGCGACAAATCTAGCGACATCTTGGATAAACCTTAGCTTTCATTCAGTGGGAAAATATCGCCAGTGCTGCCCCGCGAGCGCAAGGTCTCCCTTTCCCGGCAGGAAGAAGTAGCACCATACGACAGGTAACTCGTGAATAAAATGAGTACAAACCAGCGTTTCCAACAACCTGTCACTAGCCGGGTTTCCATCCAAAGTTGCCAATTTAGCTTATGCGCAAAATTGGAATATCGCATAAAACATTTGCAAATAAGCACCGTTTCCATCCAACTAGTCAACCGTCACTTCCTAATAAACTGGCACTAAATATCAGTAAGAAAAGTAAGAGAAGCCACTGAATATAATAGTTTTCATATATAATAATACTTGCGCAAACAGACGATTAGAAAACTCAATAAATGCGGTGCTTTTGTGGATGCCTGCTGTTCGGGAAACACAGTCGTGACAGTTCTAAGAGGCAATTACAGAAATACTTGACGACTTTGCTCAGGCGTTTAAGAATGACCATCACAACATTCTGATGCTGTGTCACAAGATCATTACTCTGGTTAGTCAGGGTACACCGGCCGTCTCATAGTGCAGTTACGTGACTTTTTGGAGGAATTTATTCGGCAAATGCGTTTCCATCTCCTATTATTCGCATTAACCCTTTTTCGCAAAAATGAAAAACCACCTCAAGCGAGCTTAAAAACTTTTTTGCGAATTAAGGTTTTTTTATTCGAAATTTGGCGTTTCCATCACTCGTGTCTGATGCGAAACTTCAAAATACGAATAAAACCAGAGTGATGGAAACCCGCTTACTGTTATCGACTGTTTGGATATATAAATATGAACAAAGTTCGTCGGTAAATATGCACATGGTTACCATGAGGCTGTGTGAAAGAACAAATAGTCGAAATCACCGCTTTTTATTCTAAGTTGTTAGATGATGTCGCGTCATGAACTGACAACAGAAACTGAAAATATGTCATTGAGAACGATTTTATTGTTGTATATATAATGAGTTGATATACCCTCGTGGCTGTCTTAAATCTTAAAAGATTAGAGGGTTTTTTACATTTGGTGGTGTTTCCTTGCCAATTGTGAATTGTTTTATATTGATATAATGTTGATCAGTAACGGCCTTACTTTATCTAATAATGAAGGCTAAATATTGGTAATCCACAGTGCTTTTACATACATTGCAAAATGTTTTTAAAAAAAAGATGTCATAATATATATGCTAAATAATACTTATAATACTTGTTAATGTCGTTTACTGTAACACATTACACGCTTACATAATAACGTGAGTCGAGAGGTGCTTGTTACACAAATAAAGTTTAACAAATGGACAAATTACTCTTGTAGTATAATCATTGATAAAGACTGCCCTGCCCGTTTAGTCTTTGAAAAAATGAAGATGGAAATATTTTAGAATTGCATTTAAGAATATTTTTTAAAAACTTTCTGTAATTTATCTGAAGAAAGTTCTTATATTTTCTCTTAAGAACAGTTTTGCGAATCTGGGATGTTTGTGTTGAATTATGGAAGAATCTGATAGAACTGAATTAAAAGGTTGAGGTGTGGTAGTGTGTGCTTGAATATGCCAGTGAGTTACAGTATGCAGGGAAAGGTCTTAATATTGTTGTTGCTGGTCCAGGAAGGCCTTGTTGCAATCTTGTTGTAAATCCTGTATGATGGGGGATGTGTACAGGTGTTGATATTGTCCTTCAGGTTGTGATCATAGTTTGTAACTTGTCAATGTAATCCTGAAACATAGAGGTGTTTCATACACATAGTACCCTAGGCTAATTTAAAACTTTATTGTGCGCATGTGTGTGTATGGGGGGTCCATAAGACACTTGTGCCCAGGGGCCTCTGAGTTCTTAATCCGGGCCTGCCCCTGAGCGCACACCTTTAGAGCCCCACGAAAGCAGACAACTTGTACTAGTCTACTTAAAGTGACTACTGAAAAATGGTTGCATTTAGTTGCAAATTATTGCAACTCAACTTATTTTATATTGCATGACTAAAAATTGTAAGCTATATATGCACTGAGGAAAGCGACCCTGGGAAAGAGCTTAGACACATCAGTTTTCTAAGCAGAAATGGAATAGAAAGGCAAACTTTTTTTGCTAAAGTGCAAGTAGTCACTCTGCTTGTCACCATGTGCCGAGACTGATGTTACTACTTACAATTCATAATTAGCCCATTCCCACATCTAATTTAACACCTAAGATGACAGACTTTGGCAAGAAGCTCTGCTTAGCAAAAGAGCTGAAGCATGCAGAAACATCCTCTTAACATCGACTCGTCCTATGACAAAACCATTTAAAGGCTGTTAAATAGGTTTTTGTGGCTTCAGTCCCCAGTCGGTGCAGTTCTGTTGTGTTGTGCCGCCTGTGTGAAGTTTATTTACTCTGATCTCAGAACCAAACGTTCTTTGTCATTTTAGTGAGGAGTAGAAATTATTTATCCACCCTTTAGTGGCCTGTGAAGTTAAATACAGTACCTTTTTATATAATCTTATATATTGGTTTGCTTTAATAGCACCATGAAACCATTACTTCTGAGTAGATTGTAAAAATAGTTCTTTGTTCATACAATTCTCTAGTTGTGTAGTTTACAGTACCTTTTCAGACAGTTTCATCAATGTTATACTGTTTATGTACTGAAAATCTTCTAACAGGCTGTTTAATAGTTGCTGTGACAACTTACCCCATACAGTGTGACATTAAAAAATAAACCCTGAAATATATTAAGTACTGGATTTAATACTGTTGACAGCTAAGCCTGTCAGCATCAAATGAGAATTGCAGCGCACTGTTTTAATTCCGATAAGGGAAAGCATTTGCATGTATTCCCATAAAGGACCAATGGGCATATTAAACACAAGTTTCTATATGGCATCACACTATAAACAAAAGTGGAACCATCATTCCATCTCTCTCCACACTCTGTTTATCCAGAAGAAGCAATGGCATCTCTGCGCTCAGCATACCCACGTACAAATTTATCAGATAATAACCCAGCTTGCATTGTATTAGTTTAATGTGACTGCTTATGAATCATCCTGGCCTATAACTGCCTGAATAAACAGCTCTGGGAATTTATGCAACTTGGTTTTATTGTGGTGGCGTGTCGCTGTTTGAAATGAGCTACAGCTCTTCCCCTGAGCTCTTTTACCATAGCAGTTTTTAGTTTAATTGAAACGTGGTCATCTTTGTTTATGGATAGATTGTTATTGTTGTTGTTTCAACAAATGAAACCAGAGCCAGGCATAATCTTTATAGCACTCGCCCGTTCTGCGTCCTGGTCTTCTTTATACTGTGAAGTCGTAGAATAGTGAATATGTTCAAAGAAGTGACATTTCGGGCATCACATTTGTTGTCATGGCATCTGGCATACAGCATCCCTGAAATAAAAGTCATGGTTTTTCGTTCTCACAATGACTTTTTATGTGTTGTAATTTGATTAAAAAATGCACCTGGTACAATTCAGAAAAATGCTCCTGTGCTGTTTAAAAGAAAGTCATACAGATTTGAAACTTCACGAGGACAAGTAAAAATCTCAAAAGTTTTCAATTTTGGGTGAATTATGGGTGCCATCTTTCAGAATGCTTAGGCCTTTTCCTCACAACTTCAGTCTCTCTGGATTAGCACACCTGCAAATATTGAGTCGAGACTTCCCAAACCAAAAACGAGACGCATATCTTTTCAGGCATATTGTCTCTGGAGAAAAAACTCAAAAAGAAATATTTTTCCTGTATATTACCTGAATGTCAAATACCAATGTTACGGAGGAGACCAGAAGATGTTTGTGTTGAGCGCTGAGCCCGACACATAGAGGAAGATAATGAAAAGTTTTCCGGTCTTTTCCATTATCCCAGCAGAGAGAGAGAGAAAATGAGATACGCACTTTCGTGACATCCAAATGTTATATTGTGTGAAATAGGGACTGTAGCCAGGAGATGGAATTTATAATGTCTTTCAGAGCGTGTGTGTATGTTTCAGGTGACAGATGAAGTATGAAAATCCCCTTTAGCTTTACATTTACATTTACATTTAGTCATTTAGGAGACGCTTTTATCCAAAGCGATTTACAGAGAGTTCAGGGAGCAATAAAGCATCATACAGGAGCAATAATACAATACCAATTGTTAATACCAAGTTACTAGTTTCCACAAAAGCCAGAACAATACCTGTTGAGAGAAAGTGAGAAAGCTTTGTTCAGTTATACTGTGAAGTTGGACTCCGGTCACTTGTAAGATCCCCTTAGACCCCTGAGGTCATCGTCGCGCGGCCCTCAGAGTCACATTATAAAAAGAACAAAGCAAATTACTGACAGCGAATTACTGAAAACGATTGCTTCTGGGATTGCGAAGTGACTGTGGAATTGGGGCTGATGAAGAGATTTGATGTTAAAGCCCTATTCATGAAAAGTGACAGTCTCAAAAAGAGTGAAGTCTTTGCCATCCCTGTCACTTATAGTAGCGGCCAAAAGTGATGTCTGACTTTGGACAATTGACATCTTCGCTGTTCATTCATACATTTTATTAAAGATGCATTAAAGTTTCGTATTGCAGGCTAAACTGAAACAAAAATGTAACCACAAAAAAGAGAACATCAAATATTAATGTTAAGAGAGCAAACGAATAACTGTCAAAACTTTGTCAACGTATGCTTTATTTCCTGTGAGTTTTTTTTTTCAACACAATCTCACAGTAATTCATAACAAATACGAGGTGGCTAATTCGTAAACATACATACAAAATGTGTACGTTTTAAAACTATTTGATTTAGCTCCAGTTACGTTAGGGGAGGGGCTTCGATGTTGCTTTTTTCTAATAATCATACGTTTTTGAACGATTCACACCGTACAAATTCATACGAATTAGTCACCTCATAAAATAGTTACGAATTCCCATGAAATCAGGTTGATTTTTGTGTATTCGCATAAAACTCGTATTCCCTGATATGCTGTGGTTTGCCTTTGTGCCGATAATTTTGACTAATAGATGTGTTAGAAGTGTAGTGTTTTCTCAGTTTTGTACCATATGTTGATGGTTTAATCTTAACTGAGGGAGCAAATATTGTACTAATATTACCCTCAAACTTTTATTTCGGCCACTGTATATTCAGTAATGACAGATCCTTTGCTAGAATACAACAACACAAACGAAAGGGAAATCCACTTTCTGTTTCACGGGTATTGTGGTGTTTTGGTGGTTTTGTATGAAGGAATGAAAGCTAATAAAAAATAACATTTATGCACAAACTGAAATGAAACACAAAGAAAAACAGACATTATTCCACCGATGATATTAACTCTGTGCTTTTCGCAGGTAAGCACGATCACTCCACCACGATCAATGTGGGCCGAAGGTTCTACAGAAGTCATGCAGAATAAAAAATGGTCCCACGATGACGTTATTGAATTAGTCTTTTCTATACTCCGTCGTGCGAGACGTTATCGATTACAGCTTAGCTCTGCGTGTCTCTGTGTTAGTCTGTGTGTGCCTAATAGGGGTTGCTTTAAAGATTTTGTTCTTTTCTTTTTTATGACCAGACTAAGGAGCCATTTGGAATGACACTGTTTTATTACAGGTTATTTGAAACATTTGCCTCTGTGTTGTACGTTTGATGTCACGTTGGAAATTCTCGCTCAGCGGAAAAGAGTTTTTGACGTGTGTCTCAGTGGCGCTTCTGAAGGTTGAATGAATTTCAAATGAAGCCACTCAGAAAGTGCACGACTCTGTCCTTATTCCATCAATCAGACACGTGGGAATGTTCATGATAAATGGTAATGAGCATTGGGCCGATGGGAATCATTTAAATCGTAGCACACGCATCACCTTACAAATGTTCACAGATTATACTGTTGTTTCATTGTGTTTCATTATAGACTCATTCTGTATTGAAATTCATGAAAACATGGTGTCCACGGTTTTAATCTATGTTGATATTTTTCAGCCCATACCGATGGGACCGCTCAGTAAAATCAAATACTCTGAACTGAATTCCCTTTCAGTGGTCACATCTTTGTTTGTAAAATAGTGGGACGTCAATGCGCACGATGGGTTAATTTCTCTGCCTTTCAATCTCTTACCACATAGCATTATTCCATCTAAATTAGACATCGCTGTTATTTTATGCTCCTAAATGAAGATGAAATGATGAACACAGCACTTTTCCCCTTCAAATTCATATTTATTTATTTATTGTTTTTGATTGTTTTCCTGTAATCAGTATAATGTGTTGCTGTCTGCGGCAGCATCTGCCAGTCACCTGAGATGAGGCCAGGTTACCATAAAGTCGTACTATAATTAGCTCCTTAAAAAGGAAAATGCCATCACACACCTAATTGCTTCTGTTACGCATTCATTAAAAATGCTCAACAGAGCACGATATTGAAAAAATAATTGCAAAGGTTAGCGGGAGCATTTGTTATCAACCGTGTTAGCAGCGTCGAATCATTTATGTTATTTTTTCCTGGAACGTCGCCATCTAGATTTAATGCCTGTGCCTCTCACCCATAACCAAACGCGGGTAAACAAGCTGGTCTGTGGAAAAAGTTGCCGTCCTGCTCAGTTGCGGATGATTCCTCATTAAATTAGAGGTACATTGGGCTGTGGGCTGTTTTGTCTAGTCATCTGTTTCTCTATTTGCATGCAGTGGCGCAAAAATGGGGTATGCAGTATATGCGATGTATAGGGGCGCCGCACAAGGGGTCGCGCCATTGTGCCAAAATATTAGTTAAAGATTTTTTTAATAAAACATTATAAATAATAAAAAATATAGCGAAAAAGTAATTATATAAAACGTTTTAGTTGAACTTTTCTATAGCATTTTAAACGATTTCAACAAACATATTTTATTTAAATCTCACTCTGTGACAGTCACATGACCAAATGGATCGAGCAAAGAAACGAGGCGCAGAACAGAACACGAAAATGAAAAACAAGTAAATTGACTAGTAAAATCAAGACAACAATCAAAAACAATGTCCAAGTGAATAATCTATTGGTATATCATTTCATCTCTGTAAATCTTTAAGTTATTTAACGTTGCCTGAGAGGTAGGCTAGTTCATATCATAGTATATGATATATTAACGTATCAGTTCACCTCCACATATCTCTGTCGCTTGTAAAATAAATCTATGTATGTGAATGAGCTTTACATTTGGGAGAGTCTGAGAAGGTTTTTAAAGCTGTTAAGTCTCCCACTGCCAAAACTGATCTTGCATACCCCTCCGAAAATGTGCAGTTGCGCCCCTGTTTGCATGTGGTGGGGTGAGAGAAGATAGAAATAGGCGGTTACTTGAGAATGTTATGTACAGAAAACTTTTAAAAATAGATGAAATAAAGTGTAAAGATGTAAACAAAGCTGGTCCAGAAGAACTTCCTGTGTCAGATTGTTAACATTACACAAACATTTGAAAAATCTGTATCAAAATGTTAAACAAATATCTCTAAGAATGTATTTTATATATACATATACAGTATATATTCTGAGTGATAAAGGAATTCATGCAGTGTTGAGTAAATAATGATAGAAGTTAAATTTTGGCATGAACTGTTCCTTTACAGGTCTAGTGTATGACATTAGCGGCAGCTAGCGGTGAGGTTGCGAATTGCAACAAACGGCTCACTCCACCCCTCCCTTTTGAAGCACTACGGTGGCTGACACAGAACAAAGATGTCGTCACATTTTTGCTTCTTTGCCGAAGGAGATATCTATTTATGAAACGCGGTCTGTAGAGCAGTTTGTCCGTTTTGGGCTACTGTAGAAACAACATGGTGAATTCCATGTAAGGGGACCCATGCTGTATGTAGATATAAATAGCTCATTCTAAGGTAATTAAAACATAACGCTTCATTGTGTAAAGTCTTAATACACCTCCGAAGACATAGTTATGTATATTATATTGCATTTCTGTTAATAGATCCTCCAAAAAATGTACACATTGGCCATCCATACGGAGACGCGTTTAGCTGTATACGTAAATATTTTGTATCGTAGCGGCGTTATGTCCAGACGAAACCGCTATTTTTTTAACTGGGTCCCAAAGTGGATAAATCGAAAAATGCCACCCTTGCGCTTTCGTGTGTACAGCCTATCCGTATATTCTTAAAACGATGATGTCATCACCCCAGCGCACAAAGTTTATGCACATGCTCCAAGTCAGTTCTTTTTTTTACGTGTGCTTAATGTCCGCTTCAAACTGCTTAAGCACAACCCATTTTGCAAATTTGTCTTTGTGGACAATTTAGGTCCTTACTTCATTACATCAGAATGCACTTCCTGTCCCTTAAAGACGCCTGAATTTGTTTACTGAGGGTTTTAAGGGTGGTTTATATAGATGGTCTGTTCATCTGTGGCCTTTTAGATATAGAAAGAGGAATCATAGGCTATTACAAGTCTGGCCTACTCCGACCCGCATTACACTGACCTGATGAATAGACCCGTTTTCTGGGTCACCTAAGCATGAATGAACATCTAAGCATGACCTTCAAAGCTGAGAGAGATGTGAGGAAAACATAGACAGGAAAAAATTTTAAATAACTGTTTGCTTTCCCGTCTCTGTCAGGGAGAGCAGATCATAAGACCTGAAACCCCAGGGCAGCCTCATTCTCAGCATCTGTACTCTACCCGTCTGACTAATTACCCATAAGGCCTTTTGCTGAGGACTGTGATGTCTACCTGTGTCCATGGCAACCATGTGTCGGATGATGCAAAGACTGTTCTGGGTGTTGCTTTTTCTATCAAAGACTTAAGCGCATGAAATATGGATTATACAAATAATTACATATGCACAGTTGCCACATCCTCATGAGAAGTATACCTGTTTTTTGCCTTTTTCTTCTTTCCTTTCTTGCACGCTACTTTTTCTTTTGTTTTTCTTCCTTTTTTCTGTAGCGTACCTTGCGTTCGTGAGTAATGTTATGAATCCCGACTAGATTTTAAGCACACAATAACTGTCACATCGCTCTGACAAAATGTACAGACCGCAATAGCGGCTCGACGCATTTAGACCTCTTTAAATGAAACACTGTCTCTGGAATATAGATAATTGCCATTTATGTACTACATCCCGATGCATCAAATCTTCACTTTTTAAGTGGTTGAAAACACCAGCAGACGGGCCGTATATGTTTAAGGGCCTGTTCTGCATGCGTAATGCCTGTGCATTTTGATTACATTTCTTCTGTCTGAAAGGTTCAACATTTTTATGAATAATTTTTCACGGGTTAAACATTTTTATGAATAATGTATTGAAATGGCATGAGATATTAGCCATTAAAGCACATGTTTAATGCTCATTGTGTGTATGAGAGATGTGTGTTATCGGTGTGATTTGTTTACACAAATTCCTGTGAGCACTTCATAGGTTTTGGCATTCATGAATTCTGAGTGATTCAGCTCGTGCTCTCTCTCTCTCTCTCTCTCTCTCTCTCTCGTTCTCTCTTTCCCGCCTCTGTTTGCTCTGCATTCGTATAGCGTTATTTCTTCAGAAACAATTGTTCGGTTGCTGTAAGTGTAGCCTCTTTGAGTGGCATGTAATTTCTCAGTTTTATACATGCATGAGCAGATGAAAATGCTCTGTTTTCCAAAACAGAGGCCGTTTTTTTTAGAACTAGACATTCTGCTCTGTGAATGTTTGCCTTTAAGATCTGTAGCAAATTAATTACGAGATTAACCTTTGTATATTTACAAAACATGTAGTGCGTTGTATGTATAGCTGTCTTTATGTCATTAAAATGCAAATGGAAAGAAATTTATTCGCAGGGTGTTTCTGTAGCTAAACTGGTAGAACATTGTGTTAACAGTACACATGCCGTGGGTTTGATCGCAACGAACACACATACTAATTAAAAACAAAATGTATAAATTAAAGGTCCAATGTGATTTTTTTTTTTTGAGGATCTATTGACAGAAATGCAATATAATATACATAACTATGTCTTCAGAGGTGTATAAAGACCTTACATAATGAAGCGTTATGTTTTTATTACCTTAGAATGAGCTATTTCTATCTACATACACCGTGGGTCCGATTTCGATTGGTGGACGGTACGTGTGGAACGTCCGGCAGCGGTGCCCAACCATAGACCCCCTTTGATACCTTCTCTTTAGATGGAACCATCGGTGCTTTGTCTTGTGTTGTACACCTAACTTTTAAATAAGAATCGCCATAGTCTCTTGTTTGACAACAGTTTCTTTTGTATGACATCGCTACGTTCCTTCACCCTCATGCGAATAGGTTTTATTTTTAGATGCATTTTGAGATTGAAGTTTGGCTGTTTTGTGCCGCCACAAGTTTCTCCCCTTGGTGAGTCATGCCAGATATATTGAAATATTTCATGTTATATTTCTCACAACTGGACCGTTGGAATTTGAGTTATGGATGACCAGCAAGAGGTGCGGTCAAGCCAGTGCTCAAATGCAATCGCAAAGCAGCCTGTCTGAATATGAAACTCTTCAGAAAGGTAATATATTATTCAACTGTATCAATCTCCCCGTGCTCCAGCTTCTCCTGCTCAAAAATCTATTAGTCAAGCCTTTGATGCATTTAAAATTCGCTGTGCCTGAATAGAGTTTAGAAACTTTGGAAAAACTGGTCCTTCTTGCTGTATTTCGCCAACTGCTGTATTTTTGCCGTAAGCGACATTGTGCAATTTGCTCCCTGTTTGGCGAAAGGTTATATTTTCCAATTTATGGTGGTTTTAAAAAGACGTCGGCTCGTCTTGGTGGAATTCGCCAGCATTAGTCTTGCAATAAATCTCCCGGCGTACCAAATAAGCTCCCCTCTCACCCAGAGCCGTAAAACAGCCGGACCTGTTCTTTGGAAGGACTGGAAAAGAAAGATAAATGAAAAAAATTAAAGGGCCATTTTATGGCAGCCCCCCACCTGCTTCACATCAACGTATGAAGGACGAAAGACAAGGAGAAAAACTTTCTTTTCTCCTTCGCTTCTCTTTTGTAACCGTCAGCTAAACGGACAGTCTGGCTCTTGCCTTGCTGTAAGTCTATAGAGTTCCAAGTGTATCACAGGTTTGGGTAATAAGGATTTGTATTAGCATAATGTCAAGGCAATAAGAGCTTCCTTTCCCGTCTCCTTGACTTTCTGACAGTGTTGTATGGCTGTGCAATAGACACGGTTACCGACAGGTCCTCATTAACTCTGAGCACCGGCTGAACACAGCTCAGACGAGAAACCCTGGCTCCATATAGGCGATGCATACTGCTGGGAAATCTCTGACTCTCTCGATCCCCAAGGCAAATATAGTCCTGGCAAGTTCATTTGGGCATTTTTAGACTTTCAGAAAAGTTGCAATTCAGGGATGACTTCCACACGCTACATTTTTGTAGCCTCTATTTTATGGCTATACCTACCTAGCATAATGTGGAACCAGAATGATGTTCTCTAGGGCTGAAACAATATCAAAATCTGACTGTACGATAATACCTCGGTATAAAGTCAACGGTACGCTATTAATTGCAATGTTTAAAAAGACAAATGATGACTTGGAAACGTGCCATAAGCATCCTCTTTTCTAATCATAACTGTTGCTTAGAGGTATGAGTTATAGTATGAGATGGGTCAAATGACCTAAAAATCCCTTTTATAAAATAAAAAAATTGCACCAGATAGACCTTGACAAAAGTGACATCTATTATTTTTTAGTCAATGGGTACTGCTGTTTTTCGGGTACCGACATTCTTCAAAATATTTTCTTTTGTGTTCTGCAGAAGAAAGAAAGTCATGCAGGTTTGAAATGACAAGAGGCTGAGTTAATGATGACATTCATTTTTGGGTGAACTATCCCTCTAAAGGTGACGCAAATGCTAAGGCTTCCTATAGTCAAAAAGGATGCAAGATGTGTTTTAGGGTGATCGGAGACAGCAGGTCATCAGCATCCAATTTAACTACCACAGCAGAAGTTTTATGGACTTCATCTGCTCCTGAGGCCAAAGTGTTCCTGCCCATCTGTGCTGACCTGTCTGACTGTGTGTGGACAGCTTGGATGCAAAGTAGCAACAAACATTTTAATTATACATGCCAAAAAAAGTATTTCTTGTGTCATGTTGAACCACTCGGGTCATGCTTGTCACGCAATACCTTTTAAACTCTGTAACCTTTTAAAAACCAACGCAGCTAACTTTTGACATCTTGATAATGTCATACCAATTCTGAAAATTTAAATATTTACCCATTACAAGAAATGTGCACAGTAACAAAACATAAATATTTTAAGACATTAGAGGGATAGTTCACCCAAAAATGTAAGTTCTGTCATCATTTTTTCACCCTCTTGTCATTTAAACCTGCATGGCTTTTTTTCTTGTGCAGAACACGAAAGAAGATATCTCAAAGACTGTTGATAACAGAACAAAAGCAGTACCCATTGACTTGCACTGGTTTTGTGTCTAAACAATAGCAGTGAATGGGTATCGCTGTTGTTCGGTTACCAACATTCTTTAAAATATCTTCTTTTGTGTTCTGCACAAGAAAGAAAGTCATACATGTTTGAAATGACATGAAGGTAAACGATGACAGAATATTCATTTTTGGGTGAACTATCACTTTAAGAGATGATGGATTACATGCTGCACCCATCTCCGTATGTTGTACGCTGACATTTTTGTGTGTCACGTACAAATTAATCCACAGCTTAACTCTAAAGTGAGGAAAATGAACACTATGGCAACGGCTCAGATGGCAAACATCATTTATTTACATCGTAATCCTGTGTTAGCATACAGAGAGCGTACCATATCCATCTGCTCTCTGTCAAACTCAGCTCTATTAATAAGAGTTAAACTCTTCACCTAGTCCTCGTGTCTCCAACACGCGGATGTGTGGCTAACTAAGCACGCCCGGTAGGAAAGACAGACTCGGTTAACTCAGGATCACAGCGCTAGCAAACTTCACTAACAGCACAGACAGGCGCTGCGCCGAAACATCAAACGCGTTATTTAAGCCTCGTGCAGACAGAAAAGCGCAGTGGCCTGAAAAACTAAATATTACTTTGAGCTCCCCCGGTATATGAAATGCGATTTTAAAAAGCAAACTCTTAGAAGTCTCACAACTTGTGGAGCATGTCATATTTTTGTCCCTAATGCACCGAATCCCTCGTCTCTTGGGAAACAACAGCTCCAAACAGCCGACGAGACACACAGGCGGAATATCTCCAGATCCTAATGGGCCAATGTACTGTCAGATTTTATGACCCGAGGCGACTGTGGAGCGCACTGTTTAGGTTGTCTTCTCAAGGCGATCCTGAAAGGCTCTAACAAAGCCTGCTCTTTGAATGACACCCAAATCCCACCGTGACACCCCATCACTATAGCCAATGGTGCAGTAAATTCTCCTGCCAGCACGACTCAACCTTGCAAGGTATCAGCCGCGGCACCTGCTGTCATCTCCGGCTGCTGGATGCACCGTCTCGGCGCGTTCTTGCGCGGGGGTGTGTTCGAGGTCAGACGTCTGTGTGTACGGAGCATGTGCGCTTTGATGGATCGTGCATGTAACAACATTACATCTCGGTTGTTTGGCAAGCGCGTTCGGCTGGGGAGATGTTCGCGGCATCGGGATGCGCCGGAGCGATCTGCGGAGGCCGGCACTTAATGCGCGGTGAATACAAATCACCATTAAGCGATGCTAAGTGCTAGTTCAGCAATGCTAACGTAATTTACCGCAACAATAATAGCCGCCATCTCCAGCGCCCTGTGGGAAATTGATTTAATATAGACTATTAGCTGGTCATTTTCAGAAAGATGCATTGGCACAGATTCAGAACGCAAGGTCATGCGATTTAACAAGAAGTATTTCTCATCTGCCTGCTAGCGGCGAAGAGCTACAAGTGATGCTGTCAAAAACATGATGACATCACTTGACACCAGTTTTTCTTGATACACTGTGTGAAATACACATTAAAAATAATGTTGTTTTATTTAAAGTATTGAAATGTATTTTGTAGACAAATATAAATTGTGCCCACGTTAATTTCTTTCCTTACCTGAAGGAAAAAGAGCCACGCCATTGAATCTGTGCTGTATTTGCTGTAAGTAAGGTCCTCAAAAAAAATTCAACACTGAATCCAATAACGCACATATTTTGTATCTCAGGTAACTCTTTTATTTTTTACATGGTTTTTGAATGGAATACGGATGCATTTTTTGTAACAGGACTGAAGAGATTATAGTACAGAATTAGTAAATAGATGAAATATCAACACAGTCTCAAGGGAATTCGTGACATTGTCACGAACTGTAATCTATTCATTTGTGTTCCTGACACGAATTTCCCCCTTTTTTCACAACTTTCAGTCTACATTTACATTTAGTAGACGCTTTTATCCAAAGCGACTTGCAAATGAGGTAAACAATAGAAGCAATTGGAACAACAAAAAGTTCTGTCTTATAGCTTTTATTAATGCTTTACATTTTAGATTAGCATGCAGCTTAATGTACAGGACACTTTGATTAATAATAAAATGTATTTTAAAATACATGTGTTTAAAATGTTTACACGTTTGATGGCCTGGGTGGAATGACCCAAAATGACTCGAAGCCTTTTATTAATAGTAATATTCTTACGTGTGGACAATGGTAATAATAATAGAAAACAAGTAGGAATGACCAAACCAGGAGTGTATGTTATGTCAATATAGGTTCGCTGTGTGAAAGCAGAAGGAAAAATGAAAAGGAAAAAATCTATTTCCCCGTTTCCTGTTCTTTTTAAGACAACAGCAGAACAGCCTCCTCTTACATGCAATGTATGGGCTGTCATCCTAGTTTAAGAGGATACAGAGAAAAATGGAAGCAAGGGTGACAGAATACAAGCGAGAATGCGACAGAAAGATAGAGAGAAAGTAAGAGGGAAGAAGAAGAGCATGAGGCAATGCTTGTATTTTGTTGTTTGGACTGGCATGCCCATATAGTAGCTCAGAAGCCTGTTGGTTTTCCCTGTGGAGGAGCTGCTGAGACGTCTGTGAGAATTACTGAGATGTGACGGCCCTGGGAAGACTCCCGTCAGATGAGATTTAGAAACAGCGCTGACCAGCGAGAGGCAGGAAGGTCAGCGCAGTGAATTTGTTTTGAGAAAGGGGCAGAGGGAGGCAATGAAACAATGGGGGGGGGGGGGACTCGGGCTTCATGTGCTCACATTTCAAATATGTTTATGACAGTGTAACGCACATTATGTTCATATCTTGAAAGTAAAGCATACTGTAAAATGTACAAAGATAGCGGCAGATTGTAGTGGCTGGTTTCGAAGAACTGAGATTTAAAGATTTATTATCAGGAAAATGTCACTCACACAGCCCAGAATGTGATAAACGTCTCCACCTCCTCTTGACCCCCCGTTTCCTCCCGCCCGTGTCAGCTGTGGTTGCGCGGAGCAGGATGTATTTCCTCTGGAAGATATTTGAGACAGTAAGATGTAATGAAAGACCTCATTAGTGATTCTGAGGGTGGTACTTATTTATCAATCATGCTCTGATTTATGGTATAATTAAACATGATAATTAGATGGTTGTTCAATCACTGCTGAATGGATGGCACTATTTTTCTAACGAACATCATTTGTTAATGAGGGGGAAGAATGGGTGTAACTTTATGATAACGCCTTGTCAGACTCCATGTAATTTCCTCTGTCATTATCACACCCAGACAAACTTCTTCTGCATTTCTGCTCCATGAATCTGAATTGGAGTATAATATGGTTATCATGCCATTTTTTAAAATGTTTTATAAAAAAAGCTGTGAAAGTCGGTAACTTTTGCTTTTTGTTAAAGCTGCAATCTGTAACTTTGCCATCTTTTTTTGAAACATGAAATTGCTTTAAAATTTACTTTACGTACGTGCATTGGAGAGTTATTATAGTTTTGTTTTTTAGTTTTATTAATATTTTAAATTAGCTTTTATTTTAGAGTTTATTAATTATAGTTACATTTTAGCTATTTTGTTACATTCTTTTGTCATTTTATTAACTATTTTTTATGTTGCTATATAGGATTAATTTAGTTTTATTTTAGTTGTGTGTTTATTGCTATGATTTTAGTGCCTTAACATATTTCAGTTTATTTCTGTGGCAATATTTTTCTTTTTCTTTTTTCCAATCATGTATAGTCCAATATTTGATTTGATTTCAATAAACAGAAACGTTTTCAAAGTTTTAATTTTAGTAAACTACAATAACCTTGGTGCATTGAAGTGTAGAGATCTCAAACTTGAATTTCCTGCAAAAGTGGACCTTAAGTTCAAATTAAAAACATGTAAAATGTACTTTATTTGTCATTTTTAAACAAAAACAGCCTTGCTGCTTTAAATTCACACTTTACATGTTAAACTTTCAGTTCACTCTTAATTCTGTTATACAACTTCAACATAGTTCTTGTAAATGACAACAAATGAAAAGCATCTAGTAGAATACATGCTGTACAGTTTGCAGAAGGAGATAGCGTATTTACGAAATGAGCAGTTTGTCCATTTAGGGCTACTGTAGAAACAACACAGCGAATTCCATTTAAGGGGACCTGCGGTATGTGTCAAAAATTACACATAGCACCTTTAAGAGCTAATAAATGGTCTGATTTAGGTTAACAGAACTTCTCACAGCATGACATTTAGTTGTGTGTAAAGGTATCTCAGTGTCTCTCAGCTCTAGGGAGGAAAGCGAGGAAGTGTTTGTTCACTTGACTTCAGTCATCTTCTCTTTTTGTAATCCTGTCTGCTTGATGTGTGTACAATCTCTGATGAGAGGTGGTACAGATGAGAAACGGGCTTCGGTTTTCTTGTCATACCACAAGAGTTTATATCAATTACACAAGACGTTCTTCAACTTGCATTATTTCACTTTGGCTCTGATGACCTTCCTCGGCAATTCAAAAAGACGCGCCATTAATTAATGGCTTTGCAATGAAATTAGCACTTTAGAGGCTTTGCAGGAAACTTCATCAAAGTGTGAAACCCACCAGAGAGCAATCTGACACCATTTTCATGTCGACACGGGAAGATCAGTTTCTTAATCAAAGGGCATTCGTGTGTACTCTCATATTTCTGATCCTTGGTCAAACCTTTTGTGTGTTTGTGATGTGCCTGAATTCTAGGAGTACTAGTTTGTTTATGTATTCTTTTAAAAAGTGCTTTTTTATAATCCCAATGGCTTCATGAATATTACAGGATCCACCCAGTCAACAGTGTCTGTAAATTAAACAGATGTTGCCGTTGAGCATTCGAACACGTGCATCTATCAGTTTATCCTGGATACTTGTAATGGAAAACACATGTCATGTCTAATGCTGTCATTCTGGGGGAGCCAAAGCACGCCTGCATTATATTTGAATAAGTAAGCATCATTGCAGATTCTGCTTTATTCTGTGTATTGATTTGCTGAGCTGGGATTCTGTGTTATCAATACACAGAATGGAGTTCAGCACACAACCTCTTGACCTGCTTGCTTTGTTGTACTGAAAGAAAGTTGATAAAGAATTACACATCCAAATCCTACTGTGCATTAAGCTGTCCTGTGTGTTGTTAGTTTTAATAAGTACTCAGATAATGAGCCAAATACGTATAACATACAGTACATATTTCTAATATATGTTAGCAGTGTTTGTCTTTACAAAAAAATGTATATAGAATCTTATATTTAGTTCCACGCAAGAGCTTTTGCCTTTTGTATTTTTTGTATATTGGTGTTTGTGGAGTTAAAACTTTAAGCCCAGTATTTTACGGAACACAGTAAACTGGTCATATCCTTTGAAGATGCTTGAATTTTGGATTTTGTGTGTACAGTATATAGGGTTAGTGTAATGTATATGTTTATATTCCTGTGTGTACTTTTAAATATCGTTAATCTTAACAATTTTGTATTTCAAAGTTACAGTCTCTCACTCTACCAGAAAAATAGACCAAACATATTCATCACCAATTTTTGACCAGTTATTTTCTCTCTAAAATTGGCATGTCTCTCTTTCCTGTGTTTTATTTAATGGGATTTCTGCAGTATTTTGGTATAAAAGTGACAGTTCACCCAAAAATAAAAATTCTGTCATTGATTCACCGTTCTTGTGTGTAAGACAACAGAAGGTATTTTGAGAAATGTCTCTGTGGTTTTGTGTTCATACAATGGAAGTCAAAGGGGGCCAATGTTGTTTTGTTGCCAACATTCTCCAAAATATCTTTTTTTGTCTTCTGCAGTCATACTGTTTTGGAATGACAAGAAGATGGGTAAATGATGAGAGAATTTTTCATTTTTGGGGTAAACAATCCCTTTAAGACATTTCAAGTGAAACATATGGGAGATATGCACCCTCCCTTCCTGCAGTGCATGGAAGAGAATGAGAACAGACTGTTTGTTTGGCATTTGACTGAACTGACTGAAGTTACCGGCATTTTCCTGAAGCTTCTTAGTTCTGTTCAGCAGTCAGAATCGTGCTGTGGAATTGGGCTTAGTGCCCAAAAATAAGCACAATAAGCTTCCAGATATTTGTGGAGTGAACGATAGTCGTTTGACCGTGTGTACAATCCAGTCGAGTCTGTTCAATATGTATGTGTATCCCCAGAAAGCCCTCGTTCCACAGAATACTTGTAATGCATTAGATTCAGCAGAAAGAACATCTATCCCTCAACTCAGAGCCAAATATCAGAGGCTGTGAGGTTAGAATTCAGAAGCGTGCATGTGTGTGTGTGTATGAGAATGTGAGTTTTAGCTAAAGCTTATTTCTACACTGTACGTGTACACCCTCGCACCTCACCCTGTTTACCTAAAAATAAAAATTCATCATTTATTCACCCACATGTCATTTAAAACCTGTATATGACTCTTTCTTCTGTGGAACACAAGAGAAGATATTTTGAGAAATGTCACAGTGGCATTGTGTCCATACAATGGAAGTCAATGGGGACCAATGTTGTATGGTTACCAGCGTTCTTCAAACTATCTTCTTTTGTGTCCTGCAGAAGAAAGAAAGTCATATACTGTAGGTTTGGAATGACATGAGAGTAAATAAATAATAAAAGATTTTCATTTTTGTGTGTACTAGCCCTTTAAATTTGAAGTTACATCATTTTTATGTGGACACAAAATTTTCCATTATTTTCCCCATCTAACTGAAAGACATTTTATTTGCAAAAATAATTTGTGTGTATTGCTCGCTATTATAGATAAATAGTAAAATAATAAATAACTGCTCTTCCAAAGCCAGCTTGTGATATGCAAAGCCAGCTGGTGATGGACAGAGTCGACATCTCCAGTATAGACAGCTTCAATCTGTCTCTTCACGCCGGTGTAGTCAGTAAATGTGTGCCTATACTGTAGTCACATTACAATGCATTTCGTAGAGGAAAGAGGACAGAGAAGCATAAAAATCTATGTACCACATGTCCCTTTTTTCATTACAGTTGGCTTGCCTCTCTTACTGTAATGAAGCTCATTATGTTCAATTACCTCAGAGATGCTGCGGTCCAAAGGGAGCTACACTCAGGCCTCAGGGGAGACACGCATATGAAAGCACACAGTAACCACACAACATCAGTTAGTCTGTTTTATTAAAGGCACCAGAGGTCGGAGAGCGGCAGCAGCATGTGGGGGAGTCTGTGGGATGTTTGTTTGGCTACCCGGAGTGTTTCTGCGTGGTGCACTTTATGCTTCCTTTAAAGTTCTTTTACGTGGTAATTGGTGTGTATGTTTCCGTCTGACTGCGAGGTGCGGCCTGCTGTGAGATGATAATGAAATTTATCTCCGCATATTGTGATGTGACAGAATCCGAGAAGAATCTGTTTTTTGTCACGTTATAACATACTCTTGAGTTTGGAACTGGCAATATACAGTACGTATACTGAAATGAAGGTCGTACATTTTATTTTGTATTGTGTGCAGGTTTACATACATGTGTTCAGGCAATGATCAGTACTGGAAGAGTTTTTTTGTAAATTTCATATTTTCAGACTTTACATTAATTAAATATATACAGTATTATTAATATGTACAATAATTCAAATATACTATTGTTTTTCTTGTTTTATTAATGATGAATATATTGTACATTTTTATTTTCGGTTGCAGTTTAATCCAGTTGCATCCTCATTACAATCCTCAATTTTGTGTCACATAAATACTGTTTTAATGGTAAAAAATAATAAACTGTAATATTAGGGCTGTCAAAAGTATCAAATATAAAACGAATAAACATTTATATATTATTTAAATGATTGGTAAATATAAGTAAATAATAATTTAAATATTTCCTAAATATGTATACAAGTATGTGTATGTGTTTGTATTTATAAATACAAAATTAATATGCACAGTACACCGACATATATTATGTAAATGCAAAATTTTATTCTGGATGCGATTAATCGCGATTAATTGTTTGACAGCCCTAGTAATAATACTAGGGGTGTCCTCGACTAAGGATATACATAGTCGAATCAGAATTGTCACGTCTTGCCTATAGTCGACTGATAGTCGAATTGCACGCACGCGTGCAATGTGTGGACTACACCAGGTGATTAACAGGGGGGAAGCTCCACATTGTTTCCCCAAAAAACAATCAAAAACTAAATAAGCCAGATTCAAGTCGCAATGTGCGAAATAAATGTGTTTAGGTAAAATGTCTGAAATGCAGGGGAACAAAAACACAAGCCACAAATAGTAAAATTAATGGACATTTTCCTTAAACATCACGTAACAATGCTGTGCCAACAGTGCCATACTAGACCAGATCTCGCCTCAAAACTTTTTTAAAACTACTTGATAATAATGATTTTTTTTACAAACAGGAATACAGCACTTTCATTACCAATGAACTACCAATAAAGTTACCGTATGTAAAGGAGGAATGCAATAAAGCATCTTACTATTTAAACTGTCAAAAAGTCCCTTTCACTTTTTTTCCTGCGCACCCTTTCTCCGTCCTACTGACGCACAAAAAGTTCCAAAAGCCTGCGCCATATGCATTGATTTTGGTTATATTACTTTATTATTTTGAACGTATCAAGCAGCGCAAAGTTCAGTCTAAGTAACGAACTACATGCATTTACAGACAAAGCGTTAATTCATATTTAAATGCCCAAACATTCAGTAAGTGACAAATGTTTGGAAACGGTGTACATTTGCGAGTCACCTGCGGGTGCTTGTGGAACGCGGCGCTTCTCTTTAACGGGCTCACAGCACAGAAGACGCGGAGAGACGCGATCCTGCACTGGGTCATAGCCAGACCTCACGCTCATATGCGCCAGGGGTTTCGGTACCCAACCCTTAAAATGTCCCATTTCTTTACATCATAAATAATATTTTTAGCGGTGCAGTGCGTACCCGTCGGCTACGCCACTGCCCCTATAACCAAAATGGCATGATTCCCATTGCAAAGCACCTCTGTGAAGAATCGACTGTGAGATTGGTAGTCGAATCAGGCTCCTCCTATCGAAGCGTTGAATCTCCGACTATTCGGGGTCACCCCTAAATAGCATATATATTTTCCAGAATAGAATTAAACTTGACTATAGTTTAACTACTATAAAGAACGAGCAACCTTGTTGCTTGGGAAGCTATACAGTTTCAAAGTATGTTCCCCATCTGCCGTACTCAATTTAAAGTTTCCAGGTAGTTTGACAAGGGTAACGACTGAGACATTGACCAACTTTTTTATTAACAGAGTTCCGAAAGGTCACAGCGATGATTGACCGCGAGGACGTGCTCTTTCTATCCTCCCTAGGAAGAAAAGATCCATAAAGCGCTCCTGCGAATATTCCGGCAGGTTGTTATGTGGCATCAATGAAGCTAAAAATGTCTGAGTGAGTTTTATGGAAAGCAGAAGGTTAGGATAAGTGACCTTGTCTCTCCGTTGATTAAACCGTGCCGCCACATGGCCAATATCTCACGACGTGCCATACTCTTTCCCGGCGCGGTCGTTATCATTAAAAACATGTTAAAGATGCCTCAGGAATTCTGCCCGTCTTGAACGTTAACCCTTGACCTTTGCATGAGCTTGGTGTAATGACAGTAACTAAAATGTGTCATAACTTCAATCGTATCCTAAGGGGTCTTTTTCCACATAGGTTAGAATCATAATAAGTTTGAACTTCACTTTTATTCTTTCTGTACTCACGGGTGTTGTAAATACCAAACGACCTCTCGTTCTTTTGTTTCTTGCATCTTCCGAGTGAGAGAGAAAGAAATCAAGCATGAATTTTTAAAATCAATGAACATTCGTTCTGAACTCTCCATTGACTGATGTTGAATTTGAATTCTGGCTGATCCATATTCCATTTGGCCTCTGACTGAAATCCGTCAGAAAATAATTTTTCCCGTGGTGATAGAATTGATCTTCATCCGAAGCACAGTGAGGGAACAAAATCGCACTTTTGTTCGGTAATTAATTTTGCATTATTTTCCAAAATTACAAAACCGTTAAAAATATATATTGTTCATGATCACACATCTGTAGGGTTGACAGAGAAGCGCAATCATTACATAAAAATAACTCAGATTGGTTTGGGAATACTGGGAATGTCACATCCTCCGCTATTAAATGCTAATGAAGGTGTCATAATTAATCTCGCTCTCTTGATTGTTTGTTCCCACAGCGCTGAGGGATAACCGGATCGAGCTGGTCCGAGCCACGTCGCAGGAGTTGACGATCAGCATCAGCGAGGTCACGCTGGGAGACGAAGGGCTGTACACCTGCTCTCTCTTCACCATGCCTGTCAAAACAGCCAAGGCCTATGTCACCATCCTGGGTAAGTGTTCATTTCACACCCATTGTGTGAGGGAAAAGATTATAGCATAATTCACATGACACTGAACTATATTGGTTGGCAGTGAGTTATTCATTCTTAGAAGTTTTTGCGTTATTGTATTTTAGCTTAATCCTGAATTTGGATTGAACCAAGCAATTGAAACAATGCAGTTTAGGTTGAGTAAATCTGAAATGATGATATGTTAATAAAAACTGAATCATTTCTGTGAAATTCTTGCAGGTTTTTGAAATTCTATGATCAGAATTAATGTCCATCTATAAAGTACTCATTCATATACAGAAACCAAACATAACTGTACAATTTTCTAAACCGAATGCTTGATATCTTTTACATTTTGAAGACACAAACCGGGCCTTTTCAGGAAAGTTCTTTCTCAAAAGTGTTCCTCACTAATCTGGTACCTTTTACAAAACACGATTTAATTCATAAATTACCCAATAAAACTGTGATCTGACTCTTTTTGCGCTGCGGACAGGCAATCTGACGCAAGGTTATTATACTGTAGTTTACATTTCTGTTCATTGAAATCATATCAAATATTGGCCTACACATTTGAAAAACTTAAATTAAATGAAAATTATAAATGCTTTCTGACTTTAGTGTAACATTTGAAAATTAGAAACTATAAATTTAAGCTGGGGCACTAAAATTATGAACTGGAAATAAATAATTTTTTTCAAAAAAATTTTTTATGTATATAGCCACATAAAAAAAAACATATAAATGATAAGATGCCAAAATCACATTTAGCAATTGCTAAAAATTAAAGTAACATGAACATAAAATATAAAATATAAAAATAAAAGCTATAATTCCAAATATTCATAAATCTTCAACAAAGCTAAAAACAAAACTTGTGGTTTTCACAAATGCTTTCAAGGTTTGTTTGCTATATGCCTCCGATGATCATTGAACAGATTGTGGGCGTGTCTTCTGAGTGTGAGACTGCTAGATATTTATCTCTTTATTTCTCTAAGTATTTAATATGATCTGACGTACCACTCATGATGTCAGGATCAATCACCAGCAGTATGATTCAATATATATCCTAGTTACTAAACTAACCAGATATTACAAGACAATAATGGCACTAGACACTTCTGAAAAAATACAGAAATTCTACCTGTAGCCATGCGAAGCTTATAAATATTGCTGTATTGTTACTAAACGTGTGATAAATTGGGTAAGAATTCTTTTTTTTTTTTTGAGGGAGTTACATGGAACCATTAACAACTTGAAAGAAAATGGCAAAATTTGCCTTTTGCTGGTAGATAATTAGATTTTTACCTCAGAATGCGATGGGGGTGTCTCGAGTCTAACATTGGCCAGGATCAGAATTTAATTAAATGGATTCACCCGGTCGCCTTCTACAAAGGCACAGATGATCACAGAACAGTGTCGAGAAATGACACAGAAAGAAGTTTAATTAGTTCTCCCTCTATCAACTTTTCCTACTTTTGTCACTCAAAAGTCAAACAGACTTTGTTTCGAGTCCCAGACATACCAGACATAATGTCATCTGTGACAGCCCACAAATGTTGCTTAATGCCATATTTCTGCATTAATTAGGAGCCCAATTAGCCGGGCTGGTTTTAATTAGTCGGTGTACACCATTAAAATCATTACAGTTGTACACTCGTTGTCAACAAGCGTGGATTACATTAACGTTTTGTGAATACATGAATGGATTAATTTGCATTTTCTAATTACTATGTAGAAAAAATATGTAACATTTTAAACAATGCTTAGTTGTTACATTATCACATATGTTGTTACTTATGTTGTTAGCTAATAAGACGTGTGTTTTTCTGCTAAAAGCAAATTTTCACCCAAAGTGGTTTTAAATAATACATATCTATTAGGAGATACAGATATGCATCTGGTCGTCCTCTAGGCTTATCGTCATCCTAAAATAATATACTGTAAATCAGCTGCGCAGGGTCCAGCGGAGGTTACAGGTCGCACTGCTTTAGAATAACTGATGTATTTACTCTGTTGCTTTTTAATGCATAGTACACTGTGGTTGTTTTTGCTGTGATTTATTTCTCAGGAATGTGATTAAGGCCTCAAACTCAAGGGAGCAATAAGGCCTGTGAACTGAATGCCAAACGTCTGATCTCATCTTCAATCAGAGCGAACCCAATATCTAATTTTCCTGACTAATGTTCCCTATTGATTTTTCTTTGTCTAAGTCCGCTACCTCAGAAAGGAAACTCATGACACAGTAATATATTTGTGGGCCGCAGAATTTCCTGTGCGCTCGAAATATTTCATCAGATTGAAACGCTGATTGCTTTTATACGTGGAGGACAAAAAACGTGACATCATCACTAGCGGGGTAGGTGTCTCGAGAGTCAGGATGAGCTGTAAGTGTGTTTGAAGGTACTTTAAAGGGTCTGAAGAAGTTTGTCCGATAAATCATAAGTAAAGTAAAGAAATGTTTAAGCCATATGAAGCTTTTGTATGTCGTAACCTCTATTTTATTTAAGATACACTATTACTTTTAAACTTGGGAATAATGTGATCAAATAAGCACTATGTGTAAAGGGTCTCGATTCAAATTAACCTCAATGAGAGAAGAAACCCCAGGCAAAATAAAAAGGACTAGAATATGTGATAGTAGACGATAAATAAAAGATCTGTAATCTAGTTCCATTAAACTCTCCTTTACCTACTTTTCTATTAAGGCCGGGCCGCATGATGGGTTCACCGTGTGATGGCAGAAATGTTTAAATGATATAACATTTATACTGTGGTAGATAGAGATTTGAGACAAATTAGAAATGAACAAGTGCCCTTTTTTATTTCAAATGCTGCACATTTGTTTGTAAAATAAAAATATATTTTATGTCAAATAACAAAACAAAATTTTAAATTTTAAATTAAAAATGAATAATACAAATGTTTCTTTGATCCAAACAAACTAAGACTTTGTCTGTGAAATATTAGCATATCCACGTTTCCCAAGTTTGCAGCATAGACTGTATAAAAGATGCACAGCGTGATGCCGCTTCCTACCATTGTAATGAATTGATCGTAAAACTTCAGACGATGGGCGCTGACGCTACTCAAAAACGTCAGTTTGGAGCCTGGGCATGCACAGAAGGAATCGTCAGTGGAGCCGGAGTCTGCGCAGCAGTGAGCAAACTGCCCATATTCCCTGATGACTTAATCGTAAACGAAGAAATCATGTTACCGCACCCCTTTTTTATAACATCTTATAACTAACTAAAACTAAACTTATTCAAAAAATGAACACTTGGACATAAGTCAACCTGAAAAATCTAGAAACGTGGAAAAATACCAGAAAATACCAGAAAACATCTTTGTAAAAAAATGATTTGAAGTGTAATTGGATTTTATAGTGTGGCTCATGTCCCATTTGTTTACATGGAAAGGGCGGGGTTTATGGCCTGTACTGCAGCCAGCCACCAGGGGACGATAGCTTCACTTTTCAGGACATGTGAGGCACCCCTGGTTTGCAGTAAACACAACGGCCCTGCTGTTCAAAACATGTATTGCGATTCATTTAACATCTCAACAGGCTTGAATCACACACATTATAATTGATTTTCAACCGGCTCACGGTGAATCGTTACATCCCTAGTGGTAGATATAAAAGATGTGACTGTACTGAACCTGTTCTGCACAATGGTCTACCATTTTATGACATTTCTAATCTAAATTATGATATTTATTAAATAATGTTTAAAATGTTTAAAAAATATTTGGGAACGATCTCTTACTCTCTTTCTATCCATCCAGGTGTTCCTAAGAAACCAGAGATCAATGGATTCACTAAGCCTGCAATGGAGGGAGATCTCATCACTCTGACCTGTGTGACCTCCGGCAGCAAACCTGCAGCAGAGGTCAGATGGTTCAGGAATGAAAAAGAGATCAAAGGTGAGAAAAGCTCAACGTGTCAAAGATTTGATCTGCTTTTGTGTCATTCTTATGACACTACTTTAGTCATTCCGTAAATACAAATGTTAACGTTACAGCACACTATGATGTTCTATAGAACTGTGTGCTTCTAATTTTATAGCAACCGTTTGGTCAGGGCCCTTTTCTATTCCAACATGACAATGCCCCTATGCAGTGCCAATCCTAGATGTCTGGGGGCCCTATGAAAACCTTTGTGAGGGGCCCTTGTCAATAGTTAAAATTAGATAAGCATAACTAAACTATAAGAAATAAAAATAATAAATTAATTAACTGTAACACTACAGATGGTCAGAAGGATGATGTCACACAAAGGAACTGAGGTGCAAGATGTAGGTTTAATCCAGAGGTACGAACAGGTGAGTAAAATCCAAAAGTAACATCCACAATAAACGAGAAGCATCCAATGACAGGTAAACATCCACAGGTAATTATAACAAGCACGGAAACAGGTAACATCCACGGGAGGGTCAAAGTATTGCAGACTAGGAAACAGTACAACAACAAGATCTGAAAGGGAACGTGTGAACCAGGGGGAAGGTGCAGATGCTGGGGGAGTGGCTGACGACCGAGGAGAGCTCGTTACAGTACCTCCCCATGGTCCGCTCCAGCGGACCTCACGATGGGCTTCGTGGAAGTCTATGAGAAGAGTGGGGTCCAGAATGTCGTCACGAGCCACCCATGATTGTTCCTCCGGTCCGTACCCCTCCCAGTCCACCAGGTATTCTAGGTGAACACCTCGCCGCCTGGAGTCGAGGATGGACTCAACCCGATAGATCTGTTGGGAGATGTCGAGTGGTGGAGGAGGAGGTGGCTCAGCATCAGGTTCTGTGGAGGGAACAAAGACAGGGTCATGGTGAGGTTTAAGCAGTGATACGTGGAATGAAGATGATATACGGTAGTGAGCGGGGAGTTGAAGACGATAGGTGATTGGGTTGACCTGGTGCAGTATGGGGAAAGGGCTGATGTATTTGTGACTCAGCTTCCTGCAGGGCTGCCGCAGGCGGAGGTCCCGGTTGAACAACCAGACCAGTTGTCCTGGCTGGTATTGAGGAGTGGGTGAACGTTGGGTGTCCGCATACCTCTTCTGCCTGCAGATCGCCTGCTGCAGGTGTTGGTGGGCTGAGTCCCAGACCCTCTCCCGAAACCAGTGATCCACTGCTGGCACCGTTGAGGGTTCACCCAACCAGGGAAACATATGGGATTGGTAGCCAAGTATGCACTGGAAGGGGGTTAGCCCGGTGGAGGCCTGACGGAGGGAGTTTTGTGCATACTCGGCACAGCGTAAAAGACGGTGCCAGCCCTGCTGATGATCGTGACAGTAGGATCTCAGGTACCTCCCAATATCCTGTATCTTTCGCTGAGCTGGGCCATTCACTTGCGGTGATATCCAGAGGTGAGACTTACGGTGATGTTGAGGTGTTGGCAGAAAGCCTTTCAGACTCGTGATATAAACTGGGGACCCCTGTCCAATACGATATCCTCAGGCAGTCCATAATTACGAAATACTTGATTGAAAAGAGCCTCTGCTGTTTGGAAGGCTGTAGGGAGACGATGTAATGGAACCAGTTTGCAAGCTTTAGAGAATCGATCGATGGCCACTAGGATGCAGGTATATGTTTCGGATAGGGATAAGTCCGTTAGGAAGTCTACTGCAATATGGGACCATGGGCGATGAGGAATGGGCAATGGCATGAGTTTACCTTCTGGACTTCGACGTGGGGTTTTGGCGACGGCACAAACTGAGCAACCTTGGACGTACTGGGAGATATCCTGAGACATCCTTGGCCACCAGTATCGTGCAGACAGGAACGTTTGGAGGGTTTGCTGACTGCCTGGGTGTCCTGATCCCGGAACGGAGTCAGCCGAGTCGGTGTTCCTGGGGGAAGTAGATTTTATCCTCAGGACCTCTCAGCGGAGCTTGCTGGTCACTTGCTGCTATTTCTTCGTCAATCTTCCATAGGATGGGATTTAGGATCATGTTTGAAGGAAGAATGGGATCAGTCTATGGGTTCAGGATCGGGGTGAAACTGGTGAAAGAGGGCATCTGCTTTATCATTCTTTGTTCCTGGTCGGTAGGTAACTGTGAAGTGAAACCGTGTAAAGAACAGAGCCCACCTGGCCTGTCGGGGATTAAGGCATCTGGCGCTCTTCGGGTATTCAAGATTCCGATGGTCCGTGGTTACAAGAAATGGGTGATTGGCCCCCTCTGCCAGTGCCACCATTCTTTCAGCGCAAGCTTAATAGCCAGCAGTTCTCGATTTCCGACGTCATAGTTTTGCGCCGCCGGAGACAGCTTACGTGAGAAGTAGGCACATGGATGGAGACGCGGAGGACTCCCCTGCCGTTGAGACAGCACGGCACCCACTCCAGTGGTCGAGGCGTCGACCTCCACTTCGATGGGGAGTGCTGGGTCCGGAAGACAGAGTGTGGGTGCAGTGCTGAAGGCTCTCTTGAGTTGACAGAAGGCATTGGGGTTCCAGGACAGAGACTTGGACCGTTGACTTATCATGGAAGTGAGGGGTGAAGCAATGGAGCTGAAGTTCAATACGAAGCGTCTGTAGAAGTTTGCACATCCAAGAAATCGTTGAAGTTCTTTAACTGTATTGGGACGTGGCCAATGTTCAACAGCGTCCACCTTCCCCTGGTCCATACTGACTGAGTTGTTCGTGATGTGGTAACAGAGGAAGTGGATGGAGTTGGTATGGAATTCACATTTCTCTAATTTGAGGTAGAGATGGTGTTGTCGGAGACGCTGTAAGACTTGAGAGATGTGGTCATGCAGGTTGCAGGAGTATATGAGGATGTCGTCGATGTAGATTATAACAAATTGATTGAGCATGTCTCGGAAGATTTCATTCATGAAACTCTGGAAGATAGCGGGAGCATTAACTAGTCCAAATGGCATCACCAGGTATTCGTAGTGTTCAGAAGGGGTAATGAAGGCGGTTTTCCATTCATCTCCGGGTCTGATGAGGTTGTATGCACTACGGAGGTCAAGTTTGGAGAAGATCGTGGCGTCGCCGAGTTGTTCCAAGGCCGCTGGAACCAGGGGAAGAGGATAGGCAAACTTACGGGTGTGTGAGTTAAGTGTCCGATAATCAATACACGGTCTCAAGCCTCTGTCCTTTTTGCCCACAAAGAAGCTGGAAGCAGCCGGGGAAGTGGATGGTCGAATGAAGTTTTGTGCCAGTGCCCATCTCACGTACTCATCCATGGCCTTCCGTTCCTGGACCGATAGTGGATAGATTCGTCTTTTAGGAATGACAGCTCTAGGCAGCAGCTCGATGGTACAGTCCCATGGCCGATGAGGTAACTTGGTAGCAAGTTGTTTGGAAAACAAGCTTAGACGTACTGGACTAGGCACTCTGGTTGGTCGGAGGTTTCCGGGATCATGTTTGGGGTTGAAGGGCTCGGAGACTGGGGAATGGAGGCATCGAGATCGGCAGGATTCTCCCCAAGGAAGGATTTGGATGGTATTCCAGTTAATGTAGGGTTGGTGGAGTTTCAACCAGGCGCGTCCGAGGACGATATCAGAGGTTGAACCCTCCAGAACCCAGAAGGAGATGTTCTCTTCGTGCTGGTCCCCTACTTGAAGGGAGATCGCTGGAGAGTGATAGCATACCCGACCTCGACCCAATGGCTTTCCCAAGATGTTATGAATCTGTAGGTTCTGAGAGTTCTTTTGGCGTGGGAGTCGAGGGGTATTTAACATGGAGTGTGAAATGAAATTTCCTGCAGCACCAGAGTCTATAAGGGCCTTTGCTGAAACAGAGAAAAAGGGGGAAGTCACTATAACATTAACTTGAGTCAAACAACAGGAAGCAGCTGGTTGCATCGTACTCACCATGGGTCGAGGTGGGCGGACGGGAAAGGTAGCTATCAAATGACCTGTTCCTCCACAATATAAACAGAGTTGGTGACGGATACGGCGGGCTCGTTCTTCACGAGATAGACAGGACTGGTCTATTTGCATGGGTTCTGGGTCTGGAGGATTTGGGGTTGTTCGGGTGGGATTGCGTGGAGGAGATGCAGTGAGTTTTGTCAGAGGCACAGCTGCAAGACATTGCGACATGCGAACAGTATACTGGATGAGATTCTCCAAGCCAACTGTGTCATCGTGTATGGCCAGGTGGGTACACACGGTGGGTTCTAGACCTTGGCGAAAGACAGTGATGAGGGCGGTTTCATTCCAACCGGATTTAGCTGCAAGGGTTCTGAACTGGATGGCATATTCCGCAACAGATGCCCATCCCTGCTTTTACCGGAGTAATTGATCTTGAGCTGAGAGAAGAGTAGCTGACTGTCCGAACACTGTCTTAAAGTGCCCAAGAAAAGCTGTCAATGTTTCTGTGAGAGGACCACTGGCATTTCGAAGAATAGTTGGCATTGGAGAACAAACCCCCTGCACTCCTCCGCGACACCGGAATAACGGCTAGGGACGGCCATGGGACTGGACACTGCACCAGGTTGGGGAGGTGAGGAGGGTAATTGAGTGCGTAGAAGTCCAATGAGTTCGATTAAGGGATCCGGGTTCGGTGCAGGTGAGGTGGAAGAGGATGGTGTGGTCATCGTTGTTTGTAGGTCAGATCTACTGTAACACTACAGATGGTCAGAAGGACGATGCCACACAAAGGAACTGAGGTGCAAGACGTAGGTTTAATCCAGAGGTACGAACAGGTGAGTAAAATCCAAAAGTAGCATCCACAATAAACGAGAACCATCCGATGACAGGTAAACATCCACGGGTGACTATAACAAGCACGGAAACATGTAACATCCACGGGAGGGTCAAAGTATTGCAGACTAGGAAACAGTACAACAACAAGATCTGCCAATGAACATGACAAAACACAGGCTATAAATAGTGTCCAGGCATTGATGATCAGGTGCGGGTGCAATCATGGTGAATGGCTGGTGCAAAGGATCATGGGAAGTGTAGTCCATGAGAGTCAATAGTCCGGTGAAAGGGAACGAGTGAACCGGGGGGAAGGTGCAGATGCTGGGGGAGTGGCTGACAACTGAGGAGAGCTTGTTACATTAACACACTTAAATGAATTGAAACTGAAAGACAAAAAACATCAAACTGACAGTAAGAACAATTAAGTATAAAATTAAATTCACATTTTGATTCGCATGTAAATAATCCTTTACCTAAAGTACCACGTGGCTCTGGAACCATCTAGCTTTTTACTAACCAAATGAGTGATTAAAAAAAAAAACATGATTCATATAGTTTATTCAAGAAAGCTAAGCATACGAAAACACATCAGTAATTCTCTAAATGTGATGACACAAAAATTACATATTATCATGGGCAAACGAAATACAGTGGATTGCAGTGGTGTGCATTTTAGCTGAGACTCAGATGAACATTGTACAGCTGGTTTTGTGACTGTAAGTCATTCCCTGTAAATGTTATTGAAGTTAGAATATTAACGTGTATGTAACTTTGGAGACAGTCCCAAAATTCACGACTATCGAATGTCCATATTCCAACCAACTGAATGCCAGTGGACAAATACTGAATTTGTAAATCTGTACTTGCATAATTTGGCAAAACTAAATAAGACTTTGAAATAGTACAAAAACACATGCCATCTTGTTATTTTGCTTCACGTTGTTATCGTATTTTTCTGCTACAAACGGATAGCTTCGTTTTAAAGCCATGGCCAGATGCGTGCACTGCATGATGTCTGAGTATGTCACAGTAATTAAATAAATTAAGTATTAAAAAGGACATTTGATTAATGTAAATGATTCCTGTAAAGTTTGTAACAGAACACTCCGTAGGCAGAAAGTTGAACCCACGTCTTGTTTACATTGTAGTGTTTTTGATTGGGTACTCGAGGGGGTCCCCTGGTGGTGCAGGGGCCCTACGCAACTTGCGTAGTTTGTGTATAGGAAGGATCGGCTCTGCCCCTGTGCACAAAGCAAGATTCAACAAGAAATGATCGATTCATTCTAATGTGGAAGAACTTGACTGGTCTGTATAGAGCCCAGACCTGAACACCATTGAGCCACACACACTCCTCATCCAAACCCATCAATGACTTGAACACAGGGGTACAAAATAAGCCCTTTCAAAACAGTTGCAACAAAGATGGAAACAATATTATTCAATATGGTATTGTATGCTATGTATAGCATTAATGAAATGGGTACAATAGATAAACATGTTTATTGGAAGGGGGCGTCCCAATGCTTACAGTGTACTGTAAATCCATCAGCATATACAGTAAGTGATGTTCTCTCTCTGAAGAACACAGGAGGAAAGAAGTTAAATGCTTTCTTGCAGCATTGCATACCGTGCAGATTAATTTTATGTGGCTTTGTCGCGAGCGTGTGTATGTTTGTCGTACTTCTAAAAATACAGCAACTCTAATTAACAGCGAGACTGTGTTTCCCACGCTGAATGATTACTGTGTCTCTGGCGGACAAAATCTTGGGGAGAAGACTCCACGGTGAGGAACGAGTGAACCCCAGACGATAAAGCAGAACTAAATCGTTTCTCATGTCTTTCCAATGACTTTGTTAGGTGAAGTAGTTTGTTTCTGTGTATTGTTGAATTAAAGTGTAGTGAGGAGAATGAAGTAAAACAACATGTGACCCTGTCTTTGAAAATCATGCAGTTAAAGTCTCAAAATCTAAATATGAGATAGTGAGCGTCAACGTTTGATTTTAAACATTATGATTTGAATCTCTGACATGGCCTTACTCTGTCAATATTAAAGATATCAAGAGTATATTTTTACAGTATGTTTTTTACATTTAAAATGAAAAAAGGCTGGAATGGGGGAATGAAATGAAAAAAGGGGAATGAAAAAAGGCTGGGTTTTCACAGACGTGTCTATGTGTCATATGTGTCTAAAGTTTCAGGCACTACAGAGGTCCATCAGTAAATGAGAGGCAGATCACTAAAAAATGAATATTCTATCATAATTTACTTTTGTGGCATTCCAAACCTGTTAAATTAAAATTGATAGGTGCTGTCAAGATCTGAAACAACAAGGAAAAAAGCACTTTTATGTTCATTACATAAGCCATTATATTCCAGGTGAGAAATAGACAGAAAATGTTATTCATTGAAAATCTCACATCTATTCAAATATGCCACAAGATATGTCACACCATCTTAGACGTCAGTCACAAGCAGTGTTGGGTGTAACTAGTTACTAAGTAATTAGTTGCTGTAATTTAATTACTTTTCCCTTGAGAAAGTAAAGTAAGGGATTACTCTTATTTTTTCTGTAATTTAATTACAGTTACTTCTGATGTAATTAAACTAAATACTTTGTGTAATATGTGTGTGCAATAGTGGAATTGACATCAAAATTCAAAGTCTAAATTTAAAATCCGTGCTTTAATGTATAATTCTCACATTTGTAAAAAATTGGTCAGTTAATAAGAGTACTTTATGTAGTTTAATATTATTTATTTAAATGAATTAAAAGAGCCGTTTCATGTCTATCCTTGAATCACTTAACTAATCAAGGTTGATATAGGATATAGAAAGTAATTAGTAATAAGTAACTAAATACTTTTTGGAGAGAGTAATTTGTACAGTAATGTAATTACACTATTGAATATGTAATTAGTAACTAGTAATTAATTACTTTTTGAGAGTAATTTACCCAACACTGGTCACAAGACATGGAAGATCCAATGGTCCCATTCGAGAGCACCAGTCCCCATTTACTTCAATTGGTGCAAGTGGACATACCGACCTGTCATGGCTCTGCCTCACTTAGTCATGTTTTTCTTGGTCCTGTGGCAGAGCCATGACAAAGCCTTTGGTTATGTGTGGAGAGAAACATATTATTGTCCTTCTGACAATAATATGCGTTCTCTCCAGTGTCTTGTCATTGGCCCCGCCCCTCTCATTTCATGTATTGTCTCCCTGCCGTGTCTTATGTTTCACACCTGCCCTCGCTCGTTATCCTTCGTTTGTCTTACCTATAAATGCCCTCATGTTTCTTTGTCCTGTGCTCGTGTATTGTACTGTGTACGTTCTGTGTACCTGTACCTGTACCTTGTGCCTTGTCTTTTGTTTCGCTCCATGGTTGTGTGCTTCGTGTTTTTCCTTGCTCCCGGATACCATTGTCTTACCTTGTCTAGTTTTACATTTCTTGTTTATTTAAGACGTTGTGTCGCTGGTTGTTTTGTTAGTTTATTTTTGCCCCCCGTGGGAAGTGTTTTGTTTCAGTTTTTATTTTAGTTATAGATCTGGTTGTCCCCATTGTGGGTTTTGTTTTCTCGTTTCGTCATTAAAGTCTTGTGTTTAACCCCTTCACTCCCGCCTGCCTGCAATTGGGTTCTTCCTCCACGCAATCCGTGACACCGACCAACACCTTCCTTTGTGTTCAATGAAGTAAATAATGTCTTTCATAAAGGGATACTCCACCCAAAAATGAAAATTCTGTCATGAATAACCCCACCCTTCAAAGTTGTTCCAAACCTGTATAAACATCATTGACAACCATAGTAGGAAAAATTGCAGTCAAAGGTGCCCTAGAACAGTTTATCTCTTTAACAATATAGGAGTTCACGACAAAATAAAAATCTTATTGTTGAGTGCAAACAATTTCTGGATTAGCCATAGCAACAGAGTTGTAGTTTTATGTTTGTCAGGTGTGGGAACAGCCTGTTCTCCTCATTCACACTTAAGAGTTCGAATGGCTTGTTATTCACTTTATGGAGAGAAACGCTCAAGCAATCAAGCGCATTAAAACACACCGCATCCCACGACACTCCAGACATGCAAATCACGCCACTTTAAAGTCGAACTCTCTGAAAGTGGAGTTGCAGTGGAAGTGGATATCTCTCGATTTGTCAAGCCACTCTCAGAGGCTTTTCATAACTCCGCATTCAGCAAAATCCATCAAATCAGAGCTTTAATCTGCGACCGAAAGAAAGAAATAAGAGCAGAACCTAAAGCCTGCGCTTGAAAGTTTAGCCTCTTATCAAAATCTAGTCAAGGGTTCTCATAATTTTGACTGGGAACTGGATCCTGATTAGACTTGTTATCAGATATAACGTCTGCGGTCGATCCTTCTGGTCATGTGAATTTGCGAGCGGGGCAGGATTGTCAGAGCTTATTTCATTTCATTAAGGGATCAGCGATGTTTGCCATGAGAATGAGGAAAATGTAAGCTGCTTTGTTTAGGATTCTTTTAAGGAACGGATGTGCTTGTGTGTGCGTGGTTGCAGATTTCTGATACGATCTTTATATTCATTAACAATCGCAGTCTCAGGTTAGCACAGATGTATCCTTTAATTAACAGTGATTATTTAAAGCCAGACAACAAAACAACAGATTTGTATATGTGTGTTTAATCTTGGTGGATATGAGAGAAGTTTTGTGGTTGAAAAAACAATGCAACTTTTTGAAGGTTTTTGTATGCGTTTAGATTTCTTTTTAATAAAGCAAAAACTACAGTTTGGTCTTTAACACAGGTAGTATTTCTAGTAAGACTATACAATACTGTACACATTTATTACAACCAAACCATTCACTTTCCACATTTATTGGGCAACCAGGTAGCAAAGACTTTTAAAAACGCGAAAGCATTTTTACCTCACATGAGTTTGCGAGTGTGTCGTGTGGTGAATGTTTATATAATGCTGCATGTAGCGGGTACAGTGAGGTTTTACGCCGGTTTACGCCAGCCCCCCCCCCCCCCGGTCCACAGTCTCATAAACCGTGAAGTTTATGGGCTCTCAGTTGATTGCGAAGTGTCAGACGTAGATGTTTTCATCATGAATGTGTGCAGTGATGGATGAATCCAATAAGACAATAACACTTTTCAAGGATGCATAAAGAAAGTGGATCAGAAATAGACGAAACACACACACTTAGGATGTTTAAAATTTAAAACAAAACATTATAGATAAAAGGAAGGTGGAAATTCCGTCATGTCATTCAATATAGCTTTGTGTGGTTTGGCTGCTCGTCTCGGTTTCATTGTCTTGGTCTCATGACAGACCGGCTTTAAGTAAACTAAAGGATATTGCTTTCTGGCCCTTCTCTCTCTGATTGGTCAGCTGTTTTCCTGTAGTGGCCGCATCTGTACGCTTTTGTGTTTGTGGTGGTTGCGTCGGCATGTTTGCGAGCAGCGACAGCTGTTGTCGGTCGCTGTTTTCTACACTTCTTCAACGCAGCGTGTGGTTGAACTGTGATAAACGCATTTATTTTTTAACCCTGGACTGGGAATAGCAGTCGTGTGATCTTTGGGAATGAAGAGACATTCAGCACGGTATTAAATTTGCACTGGTCTCAAAGAAGCAGAACATGTCACACTTTCTCCCCCCTGAGTGTGCAGCCAAAGACACCGTGTGTGTGTGAAATTGACAGTTATAATGGAATCCAATATCCCCACCTCACACAATATCACATGCCTCACTCGCTCTGCTTTTGGACGCTTTTTCTCATAATTGCAGAAAAAAATCTGTTTGCATGTTCAACTAATCTGCAATATCATCTTCTGCATCAAACATGTGCATTTAAGGTGGGGTGAAATAGTCTGAGACCACCAGTGCAAATATTTATTTTTTAATCTTTCAGATTTTTCTTTAAAAGTTTTATTTAAAGTTTAAAAACATTATTTTAGTATAATTTAGTATTCAATATATCCCACTTTTCTTCTGGAGCTGGTCTGGCATCACAATTTAAGAATGTTTGAAAGTGCAAGAAGATCCTTTGTACAAGGAAGTTAAAGTGGTAGATAATCCTAAAGTGTGGCCTAGTATTTATATTAGAGATGCACCGATATATCGGCCGATAAAAGCAATTTTTAAAAACTGGGTATTGGCCAAAAGTTTGAAAACAGACAATGATCAGGGCCGATATATCCTGTCAATCAAGTAAGAACAGGAAAATGCACTGAATCTGTGATCTTTGTGTAAAAAGTGTCATTAAAATGTTAAATATTAATAGTGGATATGAATTATTAATATTCAGAAAGTTAAGAAATATTAACTTTATCTACCATACGATCGTTATCGGGATTGACAGATATCACTCTGAATAATTGGCTACCGGTATCGGTGGAGAAATTTAATATCGGTGCATCTCCAATTGATATATAATCATGTTTTTTTTCTATTTATTTTTACATTTTCATAGTGGTCCTTTATTTTTCAACATCTCTATCGAAAGTGAATGTGAACATATTTGCAGGTAGCATGAGCACAGGCTTCATTCCCCCACAGCTTTTTCTTACATCATATTGAGAGCAATCAATCAATAGTCATTAAAAATGTAATTCTAAAATGCCTCCCGTGTCTCGGCAGCAGCATGAATAAAACATGGACCATAACGACATTTTCCATCAGCCTTCATCCCAAAACTCTGACACAGCCCCTCTTCCCAAGTCTCAGAGCGGAGTCTACACATACACATGAAGATATAAATATGCTTTTTTAATTTGTTATATTCATGTCATGTGTGCTGGGTGGTTTCAGAGAGTGGGAATATTTCTCGCCCGGTTCCTTTGGGATGATGATAAGGGTGCGAATCCATCCCCAGACCTCCCTAAGGGAGGATAACTCCCCGGAGGAAAACTATGAGAACGTGTAACAGATTAGCTGACAGAAAAATCTTCAGAGCCGATGAAAGAAAGAGAGATTGAGACCGTTCCCTTTCTTTCTCCTCCGGAGATCGTCTGAAAACTCTCATTTCTTCTCGCCGAATACAAAATGACAGAGTAAGGCATCGTGTAATGTTGATTTAATGATTTTATTGTGGTATCTATGTGGTCACAATAGTACAAACAGAATGTGTTTAAAAGGACATGTAAACGCAATATTTTCCTTAAAACAGTTAAACAGCAAGTATTACAGTTGCTATTAGGTTTTGGATTTAAACACTTTTTAAAAACTTTTTGGCCTGTAATATATTTGTTATGGACATAATACAGAAGCAAATAACTTGTTTATTTTTAAGTAACAGCAACTTTCTTTGGCTGGCTTTTCTGCCGTTTCACACTGTTTGGTGAAGCTTGGATCAAGATGCACACCTCCCAAACATCTGCTGAGCACTGGCTGGTGTAAATAACAAACGCCCAGGTGTCAAGATTAAAGCTCACAGCCAAACAAGAGCGAGAGGGTGTGATAAAGAGAGAAAAAGAAAAGTTCTTAGCACTGCTTACAAGACTGACGGCGACCACTGAGTCAGAACACACAGTGATCCTCGCTGTTTAAGCTTCCTCTTTCATCCGACCTGCGGGGGCCAGGAATCAGAGTCCAATTTCACAGCGGCACACGAGCCGGCTAATCTCTAATGTTCGAAGAAGGAGAGGTCATTCAGAAAGTGGGTTCTTCCTTGTTTGTGCTGTTTTTATCTGATCAGTTTTATGATGGCGTTGACATAAAACAAAATGACCAGATTACTGTGGGCGGGGCTTCTCGCAGATTACGGTATGGGGACTTTTGACAGAAGTATAGGCAGGGAATGTGACAGATTATGGGGTGGATCTGTGAATAGATTACAGTGGGTGGATCTTTTTACAGATTTACTGGGTGGGACAGAATGCGATGGGCGGAGCTTTTGACCCTTAAAGCCTGAAGTATAATAAAGCAATAAACCCCGCGAAGCAGTGGGTTACAGTGCATTTTATAACAGCTAAGGGCGTTGTGGCACGAAGCGGAACGCCTAAAACCCCCTTATCTGTTATAAAATGCACTGTAACCCACTGCTTCGCGGGGCTTATTGCTTTTATAAAACGGTTATCCCATATGCATAGCTTTATCTAATAAAGTAGATAAAATGTTATTTAGGCTATGTAATGCGGTCAGCCCTTATAAATCGGGGTATTTTAATAACGGCTTAGAACTCGGCTCAGCCAATCAGAATCAAGGACCAGAACTGACCGCTTTTAAATTCCTTTTTACGCGTACGCGAGGGACAGAGTACAGTGCGCGTGACGCAAATTTCGTCATCAGAATAGTATGCGCGTACTGTACGCGCACTGCCGGAATTTCGCGCATGCGTATTCCATTTCTTGCAGTAATTAGTTTAACCACCAGGTGGCAACCGTGTCCTGGGAACATCGATTCAAGGTAGTAGAAGAAAACCTGACCCCTGTAGGCCTGGAGAGGTATTGCAATATGTCATAATGCGCATGCATCAAAACCCATGTGTACGCGTATGATTTGAAGGAAGTATACTTTGCAAGGCTGTGCGTTGGGCTGTACGTACACTTAAGTATTTCTGTATAAGTATACGTGTATTTCTGTCATCTGTGTCAAGTCCGTAGTACCAGGACTGATAAAACTTTTTTCCAGTGAATGTGCCGTCGCACAGTCGATAACACTGTCAGCAGTCAGTCGGTGTGTGATGATTGATGTGCGTCTATGTGTCTGTACAAGATCATTAACTCCAACCAGCCTGAGACAATCGCATCAACAAATCCCATCTCAGTCTGCCGTATCTGACCCCAGCGAGAGAACCGGCAGGGGAACGACCGTTTGTGTGGATTAGAGAGATAAAACCACTCGGCACCGGAAGGAAAATTGAACGTGGAAACCCACAGTGACCAGATAGAAAGGATATTTGAACAGACAGCGAACCGCAAGGGGGTGTAACTGATATTTATAGCAATTTAAGTGGGGATTGGGAGGCGTTTGTTGAAATAATATTGTCGTTATCGGTTCTCGTGTCTCTGGGACATGAGGATTAGAGTTAGATAGATGAGATGCGCTATCAGTCACTCACTCGCTCTCATGTGGAGAAACTGGTGGAGAGCGGCTCACCACGGGCGGGAGATTACAGTGCATAAATAAACATAAACCCACAATTTTTGGGAGGGAATTGAAAACTGCCGCCTGGAATTGAAGCTTTCAACATGCAAACACGCAGCCAACTGCCGACTTTAGTCACAAACACATATAAACATCCATCCGGCCACTTGGAATGACCACTGTGTTTAGCCTGAAAGCGGTTCATGGTGATAAAGAACAATTGGCTCGCTCGCTCTCTCCATCGGTCTGTTTTGCTCATATCCCTCTCGTGCTCTTTCTAATGTGCTTGCAAATTGCTGTAGTGGCGATGGAGATGAGCTGCACCTTCGTGCCTCCTGTTGTTCTTACTACTCTCCTTTTAGGTGGAAAACAGCATTTGAATTCAGAACTGCTCACCGCTGAAATGAAATGCTAATCTCTCCCCACGTTTCATTCTTTCCTGTTCCCGCTTGCTCTCTGGGCTCACCATATGCTGCGGCTTTCACAGAGTTCCAGGAAAACGTTCCAGTTTAAGAAAGTCTTCTGGTCTTCAAACCGAAATTAGCTAAAATTTTGTGACGATAAATTGTACATAATTACACGTGCCCTGTGTGTCTAATGAAGACTGTTTTAACGTCGTTGTGTGCTTTATATGGGATCTTGCATGTGTGTGGTTGTGAGCGATAATGTTTCTATTACTGGTTAACGTCATAAATATTAATGTAAAACATGCTGACCTTAATTTCAATTCTGTCTGCTGGCAAATCTCTCCCCTCTCACCCACACAGCTTAGTAACTGTAGGAGACAATAGAAGTCGACAGTGATGATAAATCCTCATCGTGCTGGTTTTGTCCTAATGGGTAGTTGAATGGATGAGATGATTCATTAATATATGATAATAAATGGGCATAATTTATTTAGATACAATCCAGATAACGGATTACTAGGTCATTTTCAGTCATCACATCTCTGCTGTCCTTCTGAAACCTCGTATCGCCATATTTCGTGATTTTTTGTCATAAACCATTATTATTAGTCACCCTTTATGTTTGTCACTGGAATTTGAAAATATATAACCAGTAAGAAGTATTAAAAAGTGCTTGCCAACTTTGACAACACAGTATTTAATCATTTAATAAGTACAGTGTTTTTTTCCATTTCCTGAAAACCAGCGAAGTTGGACATCCAAGGTTTCAGAAGGACAGCGCCAATAAGACACATGACACAACTAACAAACTAAGATTTAATTAACACTGTCCAACAGTGACATTTTTAGACCCGAGTTCTCAAAAAGGTCCTTCTAAAGATTAAAGTAATTTTATGGGTGGAGTCATGTGAGAGGAGGCGGAGCCGCCACTATATTGACTGTATTGGATTGATTCTCTGTCAATGACATTATTCCCCCCATCATATTCATATTTGCAACCAGTCTACAAATTGGTACATACAGGGCAAACTGGTAAATAGATATCACCAATTACCATTCTAAAGTAAATGAACTTGATATTACTTCAAATGACAACCCGTGGGTTTATTTTTTTATTATTTTTTTCTAATCACTCAGCTTGCTTGAATTGAAGGTGTACCTCCATGCCTGTGACCTTCATTTCATATCTTTACTCCATTTTATGACTAATTGATTCATTGATTCTTTGAATTACTAGAATTAAACTAAATTCCCTTGTCACCTTGTTTAAGAGCACAACCACACGACACCACTTTTAACCAACTGTAACACAAGCATGATTTGAAGTCGATCTAAAGAAACTTTTAAAGCATGCTGGGAATCTTCATAAGCTCAAAGCGTGAGGTGGAACGATTTCTCACTTCCACATTTAATTGCTGAGAGTGTTCCTCTGCTCTCAAACAAGCTTTCCTCGCTTTGTTCACAACCATAGAGAGTGTTATTCATCTGAATGCTCTTATGAACAGACTAACAGTTTGTTTGTTTGTTTGTTGTATGTCAGAAAAAGTATAAAAAATACCCCCAACCTCATGACTGGATCTCACAAGTATCTCAGGAGTAAGAATGCCCATATAACTGTACTTTTCCCTCTGTGTGTGTGTGTGTGTGTGTGTGTGTGTGTGTGTGTGTGTGTGTGTGTGTGTGTGTGTGCGTGTGCGTGTGTGTGCGTGCGTGCGTGCGTGCGTGTGTGTGTTCTGCTTTCTAAATGATATCTTCTGCATGCTCAGATGCTCCGGAGCGGGTGGCGACACCCCCAGAGGAGACTGATTGACAGCTTGGCAGTGATAGCAGGAGCAATGCTGTGAGCAGTGAACGCTGAGGAGAGCAAATGGAAAGAGAGGGAGAGAAAGGTCTAGAAAGAATGCTTTATATAGGCACCAATTGTGAGGGTTTTGTAGGAAATAACATTTTGCATGTGGTCCTTGTCTTTGAATAAGCAAAGTCTAAACTGAATCTAACGTGAATCTGTAAAGCGTTCCCGTCTAGAGCAGGAAGTGTTGCATAAGCATCATTGTGTTTTTCATTTCATTATTTTTTGCTAAAAAAGCCATTTTTAGCCTATGTGTGAATTTTTTAAAGGCATTGTGTGAAGTTTCTCTTACAATAAGGATTATCACATCTTATGATTCTTGAAACGTGTTGATTGTGTGAGAGTGTCTTATACTACTGCAGTTTACATTTGCTTTGCTGGTGTGTAGAAAGAGTGTGTTTTTATTATTTCAATAAGAGGTAATAATACAGTTTTGGTGACAACTCAAGCATACGTTAATATGCTTCTTTTAAATGCTTTTAGTGGCTTAAGTTTATTTTGTAAGTGCTAGACAGCTGCATGTGGTGCATACGCTTATAAACGTAAAACCCATTAACACGCTGAAACAAACAAAACACAATCTGTTGTTCTATTAATAGGTTTCATGCAATTGCAGGAAAATTAGAATATTTTCTGTCTCACCCACAATACTGTACAGTACATCAAAACTAATTCTATAGTGGATCACATTTAATACAATTTCTATTTCAAACTAATCGAACTAACCCATCATTAAAATAAAAAATAAAAACTTGTGCTTAGACAAGAATCCGAACCATTTTCTGACTATTTTTTGTAGCCTAACAGTCCCAGTTTCACTTTCACACTTTTATGCAGTTTTGTATGTGAGAAAAGATAGGCAGATTTCAAGAACGTTCCAAACTCAGTGATATGCGTCAGTGACTGGAAGTAATGAATGCAACCCAACACTGCCTTCACTTCACTTCACTTCAACTAAACTTTTCTATTGAAACAAGTTTTTTAAAGCGAGAGGTGCATCTTTCTGCTTCACAACTGCTGCATTTCACAATACTTCAAATTCAGACTGCCGCTTTGACTGTACCGTGCGTGTGGATCTAAAATGCATGACAAACGCGTTTCATCTTTGTTATGCAGCAAATGTCAAAGTCATTCTTACCTGCCTTTCCCAGGTGCCAAAGAGGTGAATGCCAGTGGCAGGACGTTCACGGTAAAGAGTTCTCTGAGGCTCCAGGTGGACAGAAATGATGATGGGGTTGCCTACACGTGTAAAGTGGACCATGTGGCCCTGACGGCCACCCCTCAACAGACCACAGAGGTGCTGGAGGTCCACTGTGAGTACAAGGGCCCCAATCCATATTCCATTTTTTATACGTTTTTGAGAAATGTTAATGCAATTTTTGACAAACAATCACTTAAAAATAAATGATGATAAAATAGAATATTTGACCTCTTTGCCATATATTGTATAATATTTCACCACCTAAATGTGCAAGACACTTTCCAATTGAGGCTTCCTTTTTTTAAATTAGCATTATGTCATAAAATCTATTAATGTTATCATGAATTGTTACCCAAAATGTATATTGGGCTCTTTTTCAAACTTGAAATGCGATGGCCTGCAAATAATATAAAGTAGTTTAAGCTTAAAATATGATATGCATTCTAAGATTATGCATGACAATTACACTGAGAAATAACAACTAGTTGGATTTACTTATTTTTTATGTTAATTTTCTTAATTTTTGTACACAGTAAAAAAACTGTGTATATATATATATATATATATATATATATAATATTTCTTAAGTAAATTTACTTAATTTTGTGGCAAGTTTTTGCACGTTATTTTTCATTTAAATTTACTTTTCACCAAATGAACATAAAATGTAAAAGTAAATCCTCCAAGTTGTTTTTTCAGTGAACAGTCAAAAACCAGTACAATCATTTCACTGTTACAAGAATTGGTTTAACTTAAAAAAAACCTGGTTACCTTTACATTTAAGGTTATTAGTTAATACAATGACTTTGCATCAGTTTCATTGAGTCAACTAATATTTTAAATTGAATTAACTCAAAATTTTAAGGCAACCAGCTACAAATCTTTTTTATAGTAAAACTTTCTCTCAAAGCTATAGTATTATATCAATCTGCAGAATTGTTTGAGCTTAAACAACAAATCACTGCATTGCACTGCACTGTCGTCAAATATTTAAACAATAGCAATATTTAAGGTTGGCGGAATGATACCATTCTGGGCAAGCTCTCTGCCTGTCCAGCCTTGCATGGACAGAGCGGGAGCTCAGCAATACATGTCGCCCCACCTGGGCAACCAGAGCAGTTCATGATGCGTAACAGGATTCAATTAAAATTATCTGACAGATACAGGCAGATTTGTGGAGATGGGGATGGAAGTGGGTTTTGAGAGCGGCACGATTAAGCAGCTGATAAGGAGCAGAGAAAGGCTTAAACTTAAACTTAAATAGGACGCAGATTGGTTAACGTTGATTAGCTGCACCTGATGTAATCAGCTGATGCAAGCTTGACTCACGTGACCTGCCAGAACTGACGCTACGCTTGATTTTTGTGATCTTTACACTGTTCTTTTTTATCATTTGTGGCCCCATCTGTTCCTTCAATTTTCAAAACTTTAACTAAACCAATTGAAAAATGTAGATGCCAAATCACTAAAAAGTTCTTAATTTCTTTACTGTAAATATTGTTATCTAAAACAATATTTAATTTCTTTCTGTTTGTCTCTCATAGATGCTCCCCGCGTGGAGATCAAACACTCCCTAACCATCCCCCAGGAGGGGCAGTACCTGAAACTCGAATGTGTATCTAAAGGAAACCCTTCGTAAGCATCCACTATTTATCAGCATCTTGCTGAATTATAATGTTTGCAGAGCTTTGGGAAGATGCATTGCATATCTGTAGTTCACCGAGTAGGAAACAGCCCTGTGGGCAGGCCTAAGGCGAGCGACTTCAAACCATCATGTTCGCATTAATGTGATGATTCAAATGTGATTCTGTTCAAATTAAACAGCTATGAATATGTAACCGGTCCTACTCGCCCCGCTCTGCGCGGGCCTCGAGCCGGCGTCGGTCCGGATGGAAGACGGGCGCTCTAACGAGGAGGCTAAAGACCGCAGTCTCTAGCGTCTGTCGCTAGAGCGTCTCTGTTGGTCGGGGAGTGAGGTTTACACACTGCACAGCTCTCCACTAGCTGGCCTCCGTTACACTCACCCCCCTAAACCTCACTCCCATCCGGGTCACGGCACCAATGTAACCTGTCCCACTTGCACCGCTCTGCACGGGCCTCGAACCGGCGACGGTCCGGATGGGAGACGGGCGCTCTAATGAGGAGGCTACACTAGTGTAACGGAGGCCAGCTAGTGAAGAGCTGTGCAGTGTGTAAACCTCACTCCCCGACCAACAGAGAGCTCTAGCGACAGACGCTAGAGACTGCGGTCTTTAGCCTCCTCATTAGAGCGCCCGTCTCCCATCAGGACCGTCGCCGGTTCGAGGCCCGCGCAGAGCGGTGCAAGTGGGACCGGTTACAAATATATAACCATAAATTGGGGAAAATATGAAAAATGTCTTTTAGACTTTAAGGCCCAATCCCAATTCTATTTTCTACCCCTTCGCCTACCCCTCGCCCCTTCCCCTTGCCTCTTGAAACAAAGTGGCAAGGGGAAGGGCTACAAATTTTCCGCTAAGAAATGGGACACCACTACTACACTGTTATACGTCATCATATACGTCGTTGCTAGCTCGTCACGTCAGAGGACATGTGCCGATGCACCGGGTATATGACATAAAAATATATTTTCTAGTATCGTGCAATCAGTGCTGTCCGCTAGCAAACTTTAGCGATTTTTTTGCAAACGTTAAAAGAACATCACCGTAAATACTAACACAAGATTGAATGTAACATACATAAAAGGAAAAATTGTCATAAAAATCCTTATTAATGGCAAAAATTACTTACATTTATGGGTCTGCTTGCTCGAGTGAGCGGCCATGTTGGAAATTTCTCTTAGCCCTTCGTTTGAAGTGAGGTCCCGAAAAATCTTCGTTTGAAGGGCTATCTGGCCCTTCCCCTTACCCCTAGCCCTCCAACCAAAAGAGAATTGAGACACCACTACCCCTTCACGTGAACGCGCCAAACGGAGGGGTAGGGGAAAGTGTAGGGGTAAGGGGTAGAATTGGGATTGGGCCTAGATATAGGGTCAATATTTTTTGAAGAAAGAAACTGCATAAAATGCTGGTGTCCTGAATTGTTTAGACAACTTTTTGTAACTAATCATAGGCGTAATTTGCGGGTGGATGGGTGGGTCATGTCCCCACCACTTTTTGCCAAAGTCAATTTTGTCCGCACCACTTATTGGAAGAAATAAAAAATACGGAGCGTCTATTTACCGTGCAAGTAGCCCGCTTTGTAAGCAGAGGCTATTTATACTAACTCCGCCCATCAGTTTCAGACTGGAATAGACAAAATGTAAGAAAGGCACAAAAAATTCAACTGTTCCAGTGGCATGGAGCATAAAGCATGTGTTACCTACTTCATGTCGTCGTGGGTTCGGGACTGCTGTTTGCTGAACTTTTTCCCTGTCACATGTCAGATTGTAAGGTATTTATTTTTAAGAAAATGATGAAAATATTTGAAAATGGCTCTTCAAGTCATACATGTACCAAACATTTTGCGCTTAATTGCACTTTAGTGCTATATATTCGTCCTTATTGTTCTCGACATGCCGTTGCTATTGTCTATTGCAAGATTAATTACATTTTGATACTTGATAGAAAACTCCAATAAATGGAAAAAGACACAACTTTGTAGTTTCATGAGTTCAAAACAAAATTTAGAAAGTTCATTGTATATTTGTAGCATATCTGGCATTGCCGTAGTAATAAGTGAAAATAAGAATTTTTTAAAGATATTATTTTTCCATCTGTTTCCCCTGTATACTTGAATGTTTGTCCTTATTAGCAGGGGGTTCCCAAACGTCTCAATCCTTGACCAACCGACACGTAATCTGTGTCAAACACCAAATTTTGAACATGGGAAAAACACACATTCGTTTCAGTAGTTTTTATTTTATCACAAATTAATACGTTTAATTACGTACGGCAACAGCCACCCTTACATATAATAAAGCACAACATGCTTTAAATTATCTATTGATGAAAACATGATATAGTTCAAAAACAAATGGAAGCAGATCTGATATGTGATGTGAAAATTTAGAATAGTGAGTTCAGCGGATTCGAACCTGCTTCACGGCAGTGTCAATATTATTTGTTATGCGTCTTTCGCACTAACATTACACCACTGAAGCCGTCGATAAAGCGGCATAGTTTTTTTTACTGTTTTCTAGAGGAGGAGTCACCTCCATATTTCGCGCGCTTGTGACGCCCATGAATATTCCCAACGAGTTATTACAGAAACAATTTATTAAAGTATCGTTTGTGTCGTCTTTGTCCCCACCACTTTTCAAAACAAAGTTACGCCACTGTAACTAATGTAGCCTTTCTAAAGATTTTAAAAGTTAAATTCCATCAGTGAATAATACTCTCACAGCAGTATTGTCTCACTGCTGTATTGTCCTTTCATTGATTTTATCATTATGAGAGCTTCATTAAACTTTAGAAAAACATTGAAATATGTCCATTATTAGAAGCTAAGAGTCGGCGTTGTTTCACCAGGCCAGACCCAGTGCTATGGACTAAAGATGGAGGAGAACTGCCGGATCTGGACCGCATGATTGTTGAAGGGCGAGAACTTACCTTCACATCACTGAACAAAACAGACAACGGCACCTACCGCTGTGAAGCCACCAATCATCTGGGCACCAATCACGCTGAATATGTGCTGTTTGTTTACGGTGAGTGACAGACAGATTACATTAACATCTCTGTTATGCTAACACATCTCTCGCGGCTGTCTTGGAAAACATCTGCATCTTCTGCTAATCAAACTGCTGTTCGTTTCTGGCCTGCTAATAACTGCTGTTTGGTTTTGAAGCACTTTGAAACACTTTTGAAAGCTGGTTTGATGCATAAATGTCTAGCTTTATATTCAGACACTCTGTAATTATCTCTGTGGTTGAAGATTACACAAAAGGTGTGATGGAGAGACGGGGTAAGATGTGTCTTTGGATAAACGCTGTCTTCCCCTTGAACCTGCAAACGTCTACATGAGAAAAGTTATAAGGCTGTTTATGCTATAAGCTATGTTTTGCATATCAATGTATATTTATATGGCAGACAAATATATTTTTTGTGATAACAATTGTCAAAACAAACCTCTGTCACGCTGATCTTTGCTGACTGAACATGTACAGTAATACGCATGCACACAGTATATGAGTCTGACGACTCATCTATCGAGTTGAAGGAACAGTTCCGCCCAAAAATAAAAATTCTGTCATCATTTTCTCACCCTCCAAATCTGTATATATTTCTTTGTTCTGATGAACACAAAGAAAGATATTTGGAAGAATGCTTATAACCAAACAGTTCTTGGCCACCATTGACTGCATAGTAGGAAAATTGCTTTATAAATGTCTTTGTTCTGTTGAACACAAAAGAAGATATTTAGAAGAAAGTAGGAAAGCAAACAGTTCTGGGGCACTATTGACTGCCATTGTAATTGTTTCTACTATGCTAGTCAATAGTGGCCAAGAACTGTTGGGTTACAAGCATTCTTCCAATTTTTTGGGTGAACTGTCCCTTTAAATTACATCATCATTTTCACAAATTCCTTGTCATTTTTAAAAACTTGCAAAAACATTTTCAGGCCCCCAAAACACTGTAAACTGAATTGCCAAAACACATTTGTTGAAAACCATTGTGTAAACACCATCTTAGTAAATTGTTGTTTTATTTTTTCATTTATGCAAACTGTCTTTGAATTGTTTCAACATATCCCTTCACATGACACAGCTTACCCCTAACATTCACATTCCCTGTTTTCTGCATTTTCTTGTCGTCTCAGTTAATAGCGGACATCCTAAAATATCATTAGCTGTGTGTTTCACCTCTATTTCTCCTTGCCTAGAGGACAATTTACACAAAGCATGGCACAGCTTACCCCGTTCTCTCCACACCACCTAGATTCTCTGTGTCCTTCCGTGACTCCTTTAAAAGCGAACAGGTTCCACTCCCCACTTAACACATAACTGCAAAGCACGATGGGTCTCTCTACACCCTGAGGTTCAGAGGCTACGCTGCGTCCACATCTGCCATCTCTTTCATCAGAGCCCGCTGCGTGGTTACGCTCACAGGCTCAGAACGGATATGACTGTGGGCATCAAGCGGATGAGGCAGACAGCATCTCTCCATCACCACCAACCTCCCCCCAACATTCCTCTGCCTTCTTGACTCTCAACCCCTCCAGGCACCAAAACACTTCCTCGCCCTCTCAGTTCCAGAAGTTTCTTCTCTTTCTCACTTTCTGTCCTCCTGTCTCTTCTCCCAGGGCACCTTAAGAAGATTTAATTAGCCGTTATGGTGCAGTGTAGGGGTCCAGCCATTGGCTCATTGAAATGTCAAGACTCTGTAACAACAAGAAGAAACCAAAGCCCTTAATGATGTTGATGCTATAAAACTGACACCTTCTCCATAGGAATAAAAAGCTAATTGGGTGTCACAAATATAAAGCACCTTGTCTGAATTAATTACTGTCTTTCTAAATGGCAAAACATGATGCAGTCCTTCTACTAGTGATTAGCGCAAAAGCAGAACAATATAATGGTCGCCGTCCTTGATCGCCCGATCGTTTTTCTTTTATTGTGCCCACTGCAAACGTAATAAATCTTCTCGTTCAATATGCAGCCAGTCACTTGATATTCCAGGCAGAGGGGTCGCCATGTGAGTTGGGTACTTGAGAGAGGTATAGTCAATATTATTTTCAAATCTCACCCTTAATTAAAAATAGGCCATGACATTTAAATAAGATATTAGAGCAGGGCAATAGTATCTAGAGTGTTTGAACATGTAATAACACTTTATTAAATCACAGTATCCCCATGAAAAATCAAGACTCCAAATTTCCCATGATGTGCTGAATGGTACATTTTATTAATACATTAAAAACACTTTTATGTGTATATATATATGCGATAAAGTATGCCACAAGAACCACCTAATGGAATTATGATTATGATGACTTTCCTGAACACTCTTGTTTTTTTTGTTTTTTTTGTGGGGGTGTGGTTACACAAGGCGTTTCAGGCAGGTCTGGGTGAGCATTCGCTTTTAGATAGAATGCATCTTTTGTTCCGACACTTTAATTTTTGCAATTGTACATGTCTAATACATGCATGGGCAACTTAACACACCAAGACACAGAATTATCTTTAATTAATAATTTCTTTACAGATTGCAGGGTTGTAAACATTTCTCTGTGAGGTGAATCGTTTATCTATATCCCTGGGCAATAATCTATTGATGTGATAAACAACTTATGTTTATCTAGTAACAACACAAAATACCCTAGAGACCGCATAGCAACAAGTTAAAACCAGAACACTTAAAAGGAGAGTTCACCCCAAAATTTTAATTCTGTCATCATTTACTCACCCTAAAGTGGTTCCAAATCTGTATAAACGTCTTTGTTCTGCTAAACACAAAGAAATATATTTGAAGAAGAAGAAAGATATTTGACCAAACAGATCTCAATCGACATTGACTCCCATAGTATTTATTTTCCTTACTATGGCAGTAAAAGGGGGATGAGATTTGTTTAGTTACTGACATTGTTCCAAATATCTTCCTCTGTGTTCAGCCGAACAAAGAAATTGATACAGATTTGGAACCACCTGAGGGTGAGCAAGTAATGACAGAATTAGAATTTTTGGGTGAACTAACCCTTCAAGCCCTATTTAAACCAGCGGCTAGCATTGACAGAGCAATGGGAACATAGCGACTACTAGTGTCATGAACAGCATTGACTGTTGATGACACGAAGTGGGCGTGTCCACCGATGTGACAAATTTCAACGTTTTGCAAATGATGAACGACTTTCGGGAACAACTACCAATGGAAGTGAAGTCAGTACCACATATCAACACTTTAAAAACCACTCTGAATACCTTAGCAACCATATAGCAACACCCTAACAACAACCCTCAAAAACAAAAATGGGCCTGCTGACCTGCTGTTTACTATCTGATCCTGAGACCTGTGGTGTGTCTAATTTCCAGGTAGCTGGAGCTGGTTGTCGCTGTGTAATTCAGAGCTATCAGTTGGATTACTCTGCTTGTCTGCTGGACTCCATTAGTGCGGAGGCAGACCGGTGATTTAGCTTATCAACCTGAGTCCAACTCTCCTCTCCCGTCCTTATCACAGCACCAAACGTGCTTCACTCATGCAAAACAGCTGCCAGTGTTAAGCTGATTGTGGAGCCAGAAGCACGACGAGGATGCTTCGGCTATACCTGCCGTATTGAAGAGCGGAAATAACGTGTGAATCGTACGTCACAGTGATACGCGATTGAATTTGATAGACTTGAATTTAGACATTCTTTCACATCTTCGCAAACAAATTTTCATTTCAGAAAAAAAGATCTAATACGTTTTTAAAGCTGCATTAATATTAAGCCCTGATGATTTACAAGCGTTTATTATCAGGAATAAAAGCTTGTTAGGGTGATGCTGTTTCCCACATTTTCTCCAGCATGACGGCATTACTGACTGCTTTGGATGGTTCATCAAATATTGATGCTTGTCTCCCTGCATGCGGCCGGCTTTTTTGACCATCTCGAGAGCAAAACTGTCACTTTACTTTCATTGTAAATGTTTTGAAATATCACACACAATCCAAACAGCCATTACACGTAAACATCATAAACAAAGACATTTCATGACTGTCGGGTGCACTGCACAGTTTATTACAATAGTTTATTCACGTCTGCATTGTTGAATTAAACCCACTTGGTTTTTATTTGCATTGTGATGTCAGCACATTACTCGTCGTGATGTGTTTCATTTGTTCCATTGTTATAATCTTTTCTTCCCCTTGTCATTGTGTTGTCCGTCTTTTGTTTACGTATTTGTTTTCATTGTTGTTTGTCGCGTATGACAGATGCCAACACCACACCGTCTCCATCCACAACTCCCCATGCACCCACCTCCCCAGACACCACAGGCCCCTTAGACTCCAAGCACCTCAATCCTGCTATCACCGGTAAGAGAGGTACTGTATAAACCCACCTCCCGTCCTTCTTGTTTTCCTTTCATTCCTCCTTTTTTCATACATCTATCACACTTTGTTTCTCAGAGCTGGTTTTCACAGGTCTGTAACTCCAAGGACAGTCACAGGCTGCATCTGAAAACAAAAAGTGGTTTGGAAGCTTATGGTCCCTCTGCACCTTGGTGTCTTCGGATAGATCCTGTCTCTTTCTATATTTTCTCTATCCACACCCCTGAGTTCTCGCTGTGGTGTCTGTCATCTTACTGGTGTCCGTTTTATCTTTGGCACGACTGTTTAAGCTCCGTCTGGAGCTGTTTATTAAAGCAAAATTGTACTAATTTCCTCAATTTCAAGTCATTCAATTTCCAAACTGTACGAGTGAATACATAACGGCAACATTTTTGTGAAGTACTCTTTTAAAGAACCTTGTGTGACTTTTACTTCCCTGTATTAGATGCATTTATGGTCAGACTAATTATCCCGTATCCTGGGGTTATGACAGTACATCTTTAGAGTTACTTCCAGTAAAAACGTCCGCTGTGAGTGAGAGAGAGAAAGAGAGCGGCAGAAAGTCGCGGTATAGTAATATTGGTATATATTGGAAAAATTAAAAGAAACCTGTTTCTTTAAAAACAACCCAATGCAAATTGCATGTCCGCCCGAGTGATGGATTTTTGTAACGTAACCTCTGCGGGAATAATATCTCCACGGTGTGACCTGACCCTTCTTTCGATCTTTGCTGTGAATACATGGTCTCGGGGGTATCGGGGTTTGTTTTGTTTATGTATGTCTCAGCTAAATATATAGACAGCTTGATTTATAAAGTGTGGCTAAAAGTCTTTGTACTCCCGGTAGACACACATAAGGACTTTATAAGGTCATTTGAATGGCTATCTATTTTTGTGCCACACGTGAGGGATACAGCACTTCCTGCAGCAATGATTTTAGCAAAATTTGCGGCTGTGATTTTAGGGTTTGGGGTGAAGTAAGATGTTGGTTAGCCACATCCTAAAATATGTATGACTTGTTTTGATATCAGGTTAAATATAAATGTAAATACATATGCAGTCTGTGTATTGAAAGTCGTGCATTAAAAATGTGCTCGAAACATCACACGCCATGCGAAAGTCTTTTAATGAATACATTCTTGATATTTTTGGAGCTTTGGTGTGCTAACTTCATATACAATTCTTTGATTTCATATATCAAATTACTTTTGTAGACAAAATATAATTGTGAAAACACAATAACATATTTCATTAGACTAACATTTTTGTCATGGTTCTGCCTCTTCTTGTCATGTCTTGGTCTTGTGGCAGAACCATGGCAGAGCCTCTTGTTTTGTGTGGAGAGAAACATATTATTGTCGGTCATGACATAATATGCGTTCTCGTTGGTCTCGTCTTTGGCCCCGCCCTTCTCGTTTCCTCGTTTAGCTTTCCATTAGTGTTTCATTCCCCACACCTGCCTAGTGTTAATTATCCCCTTCTTATACCACGGGGCTGTGGAATGCTTGATTCTGATTGGCTGCCGAAGGTTCTACAGGTGTGCATTATTTTTCAGTCAAACGCATACCTATGAGGTAATTCCAGATCTGTCGACCGAATTACAGTTCGATATCACTGCGCCAAGTTTTACTGTTATAACGGATTTATACTGTAGCTACAGTCCACCACAAACAACATGGAAGACGATTTAAATTTCCAGAAATAACTTTGAATAATTATGGAAAGTACGATAATTTTGACAATTGGGCGAAAGCTGTACTTGACAGTCAAGAAAAGAAAGCGAACGTCAAAGGCAGCCAGCATTAGCAACGTCATAAAACAGTCACTGAAGATCAACTAGACAAGATTGAAGGTGAAAAACACGAAGAAAACACCAAAAAGACAACAGCTTGGGCAGTAAATGTGTTCAACGATTGGCTTAAAACAAAAAATAAGTTTGCTGAAGAGGTAGAAAGAGAGGGGGCAACGCTTTAAACAACCACCTGCGAGCTTTCTATGCAACTGTGAGAACTGCAGCTGGCACTAAATGAATAAATAAACATCGATTGAATACTTGTTCCGTTTTTTTACATCATGCTTATAACTATAAAATACCAACAAAGTAATTTATACATTTTGACAAGCCTACTTGTTCACAGGGTTTTGTCATTACTACAATCACATGTGCATGCGCGCTCTCTCTCAAGCCTTTAAAATGACGTCTTGGAATTACCGGCGGCTTCGGATGAGAAAATAGTCCCCCACTCACAGTAGCATTATAAGCGCGGCAAACATAACAAATCTCTTGAAATAAAACACCTGAAAAATTACTTGTGATGTGGTAACCGTGGTATAAGCGGAATAATTGACTCCGGTCCTTTCAATTATCGAAAGTTAATGCACTAATACCCGAGGTGTAACTCCGCTTCGCGTCGTGACCGCATTACCACATCGGGGTGTGCATTAACTTTCGATAATTGAATGGCCCGTCGTTAATTATTCCTTACTTAGTCTCCCTATATTAATGCCCTTGTGTCTATTGTCCTGTGCTTGTTTGTACTGCTTGTATCCTGATGGTTTGTTCCCTAAAGGATTCCTTGTCAAGTTCCTGTTTCCTGACACGTGAGTTTTAGTCCAGTCCAGTCCAGTCTAGTTAGTGTCAACCCTTGTCATATGTTGTCTTAGTCTAGTGTATTTTAGTTAGTGTTCCTGTCTTGTCTGTGTATTATACTCCCCTGTTTGTCGTTTTACCCCCTTGTGGGTTTTTGCTTTGTTTTTGTTATAATAAAACTTTTGTTGCTGGATGCGCTTGGGTTCTTCCCTTCCCCTATCGTGACATTTTATTGAATACATTTTTTTATATGGATGATTTGCACTAAATAAGGAAAAGTCAGCCAATAAGAGCCCAATATAGATGGGAACTACTTCAATACTAGTTAAAAAGCATCTCCGGGTAAGATCTGATGAAACTGTCTGATAAAATGAAAATTTTGAAAATTCTTTGGAAAAAAACCTTTAAAGACAGAAAAATATAACATAGCTTTGATTTGTTTTCGTTTTCATTAGTCACAACTAGACATATGCCCGGTTAACCGAAAATATCTATCACGTGATTTATGCACAACTTGTGAGTGAAGTACGGTAAAATGCTGCTGCATCCGAAAGCCAGAGGACGCTCTCGTGCAGAAACTCCAAATACGCACTGCAGAAGAAGACCATAACACACGTAGTTCTAGGAAATGCCTAAGGCCATGTTTTTATCACTGTTCCTCAAGCCTCCTGAGGTATTTTCATGATAATAAAGTATATTTATAATGATCATGTTTGACGGGTGCTGCTTTTTTAAATGCACGTTATAAGCGACTCAAACTCGCACTGCTTTTAGATCGAGCAGCATTTCCTACTGATCCCAGAGCTGTGCTTCATGGACAAGCTACGCATCAATAAAATAATCGATACCTTGCATTATCGCAGCCAGCTCGGTTTCAGCAGGATTTGGTGGTAACCGCGGTTAACCGGGCACATGTCTAGTCACAACATCATTCTCATCACATTTTTGTTTTGATGATTTTTTATTATTCTACAATATAGAATAAAATAATAACAAGGAATGAATAAGTGATCCTAAACTTTTGAAGTTATCTTCAAGCTTTTCTTGATAGAGACACAGCTGCATATGTTGTGTTTAAACAAAACCTGTTTCAGCTATTTGCAAATAACATCCACCCGACATCAGCCCTCCGTTCAGGTGAATTTCTCTTTAAGGTTATACTGTTGAAAGGATACTGTTAACAGGGCTTATTTCTCTAAACGCATTAGCAGCTCATTCCCTGCCTGCGATCAATGGGGGTGTAGCAGTCGCGGTCTGGCCTCATCGTTCTGCCGGCCTTAATGGGAATAATAAGTCTTTCAAGAAGAAGCACGGGGCTCAGACGATGCCATCAGCGCGTCTCACGTCCCCGTTAAATCTGCCAAATGCATTTTTATGGCTTGCAAATTAGCTGTGACCTTATGAAGCTGAAAGGTTGAATAAAGTACTAGGGATGCTGAGGATTTTTAAATATTTACAGCTCACTTTTCATAATCAGCATGAAAGCGCCCTCCTGCAGACCTCCACGCCATTATTGTCCCACCGAGACACTTTTACAGGGATAATGATTGGTCACAGCTTTTGTCTCTGGATTGGAAGAGGAGAGTGCAGAAACGTATCTGTTTTAGGGAGGGCTGGAGTTTGGGTTCATTAGCCAAGGCCAGGAACAAGAGGGGAAAACAAAGCACAGCATTTTCGCGGAATTGTGGCAGAACGTTTTTTATTTATTGTCCTACGTCTGCCAAAAATGATCCACTTTAATTGGATTTAACGCTGCGACATAAACACAGAAGGAGGAAACTGTACTGAAGTTTTTAGGTGTTTGAAATGCGTTGGCTAAAAAAACTATTCTTTTAAAGGATTTCTGCCCTAGGTGACTGGGAATTCCTCAAAGCCATGGAAGAGAGGTTATGCATAGCAGCTAGCGTCCTGCTTGAAATCTCACAGTGTGGAGTAGAGCATATGTTTCTTGAAGCGTTGACCAGAAACCCAGCGATTACTCAACATGGCCACGCCGCAGGAGCATAATGGGCAGACATGGCCTGTCAGATGTAGGTTGGACACGGATTCGTTCGTGGGCTCTGGTCCCAGTAAGAAGCAAACAAATGAGCAATCCTCAGAGAATCATTTGCAAGTTTCAACAATGCCAGATAAGCTTTCAGTGTTTTCTGAGTGAAGTCAAAACCATGTTTGGGTGTCTTGAGTTAATTCCTCGAATCAGAAGAAACTTTCATGAGATTTACGTTTGAAGCTACCAAAGTTAGACGTTTGTACAGTAAGAAAGAAAAACCACAGATGTAATCTCTGTTACTGTATTACTTCTAGATATCAATGAGATTAAATGGAGAGCAAAGGGGAACTTTTCCTTGAATCACTTGCGTCACTTGCGCCAGTAATCTCACGTATACATCAGATGATCACAAACTGAGCTCAAGTTTGCTATTAAAAGACATTATTAATAAAGATTTCAATATGAACTCAAACATTTATTAAATTTTGCAAATCCTAATGTTTTACCTATGATCCACGTTCATTTTACAGCAGGGCTTGTTTCTGTTTTCATTTCAGTTTTAGGAGAAACATCTGAGACCACGTTGAAGGAACGGTTCATCCAAAAATTACATTTAACCCAGAATTTACTCACCCTAGGTGTATAATACTAATATTTCTTCAGCCGAACACAATCTGAGTCATTGGATAGATTTAATGGCATTGACATTGAAACTCAAAGAAAGGTGTCAATCCATCATAAAAGCAACTCCAGGGTGTTATTACATGTCTTATGAAGCGAAACAATACGTTTGTGGGTGAAACGCTTTATATTTTGAGCTATATTTTGTTACGGTTGAATGTAAACAATACATCACTGGAAACTGCATGCAGACTCCATGAATCTCAACTTTGAACTTTGTTGGTTGTCGCCTGTCTTGTAACCACAAGAACAGTCGGTATCGATGTTATGAAAAAAAATCAAAGTGTTCGACAAAATTTCCAGTCACGTGGAGAGGTTCGGACAAAAATTCTGATTAGCATGAAGGAGATTTGCATCACTTTTGCTTAGGTCAAGGCGCTAGATGTCATTTATTCTGCTGCTGGACCTGAATAAAACGCTTAAAATCATTTTTAACTAAACATCTGCGAATTATTGATTTGAACCTCAAGAGAGGTGCTAAGAGACGTTCTTAAAATGAAAAAGCACTTCCTCTCAGGGTCTGCCAGAGGACACCTGCTCTGTTTAAACGAATGAGGCAAAGTTTTAGCTGCCGTGTCCCTCGAGGGTCAGTTAAATATTGAGACAGCACTCCTGACCGCCCGCCTCTCTCTCCTTCCTGAGATAGACGTAACACAGGAGGAATTAAAATGTAATGCAAAGGTCTTTTTCCTCAGTCAAGCAGCGCAGTTATTGATGATCTGTCAAATTAAGTCATGTCGCGGGAAGACTTATGGTAACAATTTAAAATAAAACAGAAAGGAAAAAAGAAAAATCATTAAACTCTGCCACTGAATATGAATTACGAATAAGTCTCTACTCATTCGTTTTGTTTCAATGGAGGAAGACACTTCAAGTAATCCTCTGGAACCCTTGAGCTGCCTATACCTTTGCCAGAGTGAACACATCGTGCCGTGTCCCACAATTCACTGCAGATCAACTTTCAAGTATGATGGCCTATGAAATGTTGCAGTGTAATGTCTTGAAGTAAATGTCTTGGCGTCCGCGACGCAGATTCTGAATCACCTCAGTAACCTGCTCATGACTCTCAGCGGATAGCACCTGCATTTGTTTTCACTCTATCCAGGTACATCCTGTCTCTCCGCACGGCCCCTTTTTTAACCACAATTAGAAGGTGTAATTTGTTTTGAAAATCTAATTAAACTGTGCTGACCAACTCGGAGGCTCCGCTGGCCCTTCTTGGCTTTAGATCAGCTCTCATGAGCGTCCAGTATGTAAATCACCCCTCACAGGTCATTTCAGAGGCTGCTGTGCTGTGCGGAGGAATGTGGAAGACAGACAAGAACCAAATTGCTGTTTAATTTTCACGTACATGGAAGAAGGGACAGTACAGTTGATTTGGGTGTTTATATACTGTAGATCAGGGGCACAGTCTGATAAAAGTTCATTTCCATTAAGGGAATATTTAATTTATTAAAAAGTGCATTAAGCTGATATTTTTTTTGAAAGTTTGCGAATTGCAACCAACGGCTCAGTCCACAAAGATGTCGTCACGTGTTCGCTTCTTTGGCCATGGAGATAACGTATTTACGAAATGCGCTCTGTTGAGCAGTTTGTCCCTTTAGGGCTACTGTAGAAACAACATAACAAATTCCATGTAAGGGCACCCGCGGTGTACGTAGATAGGAATAGCTCAATGTAAGGTTTTCCTAAATAAGCTTATACATGGAGTAAAGAACAGAAACAGTCAAATGTTTAAACACATGGCACAGTAATCTTCATTAAGTGGGAAAACAGCCAACGCTGAAGTGAAATGGTTTACATTTTTGAGAGAGACAATAAAATAGTCATAAAACACTCACAACTGTACTTCTTAAATGATTAAATACTGTGTTGTCAAATTTGACAAGCCCTTTTTTTTGGTTATATATTCACAAAACCCAGTGACAAACATAAAGGGTGACTAAAAGTCATGATTAATGGCAAAGATTAAAATCCTAAAATATGGAGGTTTCAGAAGGACAGCAGCGATATATAGATAAATATACAGTATTTGTGTTGTGTCATTTCTGCATCGCAAGTGTCTCCAAACAGAGTTAAGATTTGGTCAGGATGTCCCTCAAAAGAAATAATACAAAGAACCTTACTGTTTACACATTAAGAAAGAATTAACCAACAAAATATAATTTCACACATTACTTTTTAATACACAGTATGTACATCATTTATAAAATTGAATAAAAATTTTTAAGGTCATTTAAAAATGTATAAAATCTAAATATAAAATGATCACATTTGTAAATTTGGACATACGCACATTTTCTATCACACCCAGACTAATGGCTCAGAGTAATGTTGATGTATCTGACGGTAAACAGCTTAAATATCCAGCCGAGTTTCTAATCAAGTCTAATGAGCTCACACTTAAACTCATAATTTGGTTAATAACGCCATCTTTCCATCCCACTGCATTTTACAATTTATGCGTAATTTGGTTTGCTTCTGGTTGATTGTGGTGGAACATTTGAATCCAAGAATCGGAGCAAATCATGCATGCCACAATCAAATCACAAATACCATTGAAGAGCTCGTGCAGGATTTTCATATTACGATATTTGTTGGGAAGTTTTCATTCTGTCTGCCTCCTACATATACTTTTGCTCATAGGTTGTAATTCTTTCAGTAGGCCAACCATCATTTTTCACACCACTGGTAAACGTATTTACGTATAAAACGTGTAAACTGGTATTTACGCCTGTAAATGTGCATTTTCAAGTTCGATTGTACCATTAAGGTAAAGCTTTCAGATTCAGCACTTCTTCTGTCGCTCACCTTCAACAGCTCTCTGACGTGTAGAAGATCACTGAAGCGTTCATCCATTCTACACTCAGCCCGCGCTCGCTGTCGCCTTTTAACACATTTATATAAACATCTCCACAATTACTGTAACAATAATATCCCAAACAACACACACTCAAGGGTCCGTGTCCCGGGAGTCTGCATCAGCATGCCGTGTGGAGTTAAGAGTAATGCTCACCTTGAAATGTCATCTTTGTGAAGGAGCAACATGGCCGCCCCTGCTGCTGCAGCCCCCCGAGGGTTCTTGGTAACCCCCCGCTTTGTGGATTTGTTAAGAGAGTGTTTCCTACACGTTTTTCCTCTGTAAGTGTTCCTTTAAGAATGCATGCGGCTGCGGGGGTTTGCGCTCGCTGGGTGCTGTTGCCATATTTAGCGTTGTTTAGTCGCAGCTGGATTGAAAGCCTTTTTCTCTGATGCGCCGTTGGTGGGTTTATACCGCACTTCCTTTAATTTGTTCAATTTGCCAGAGCCGCACAATGGCGGGGACGGGGGAAGAAATTATAAATATTAAAATAGGAAGTTGCGTGTGGCGCTGCAATATTGAATCAGGGGGGAAGGAGTGTAGCAGGCGTTATTAAAAGATAATGTGTGCTGGGGGAAGAGGAAACATATCATTTCACCGCGCGTGAATGCATCTCACGCCTAGTGCATGTTTAGGTGTAAAGATATCTGATGAGATTGCATGTAACTACAATGCTGACCAAAGCAGATAATCGACAGAAAACAAGAAACAAAAAGAAAAAGACAGGGTTTGAATTACAGGAAGTCAAGATCTTGGAAAGTATGCAAATTTCAAACATTCAATTTAGAAATCTAATGCCCATTTGAACCGAGGGGGCAATCATTTTGACCTATAATTTGTGCAATTTCATCTCTTTAAGTGTTAAAATGACTCTTCATATAGTTAGAGATTATTGGGTCCCACACAGTGTCAGTGTACTTGCCCCAGGACGGCTCTCAACACGGCAACCCCGTTGTGCGTTGATAAAAATAGAGCTAGCATAGCGGAGGGCTAATTATCACGACACTGAGGGGATGTACTTGAGATTCACAGCCTAATGTTCAGGGACAGTATCTGAGCACACCAGTACAGATATTCTGAATAAGAATGGCAAAAATGTGTTTTGTCAGAAAGCAAACCCACCCAAAAGATTTTTTAACGGACCCCGACGCAGCCAACCTCGTGACGGTAGACAAGGAGTTAACTCAAGTTAGATGCACCGGTAGCGAGGTACTTTTTGGAGCTTAAGTTTGATTTATCGATGTCATAAAAATGTGTAGAATTTAATACTACAGCCTTTCACTGTTGGAAATTCAGAAACATGCGCCTGTCAGATACGAGCACCCCTTCCACATTTCAAATTTCGGCGAGCCGATAAACGCGTGATAGAGATCTGCACATATTTCGCTTTTTATTGTGATTGATAGTCACGGGAAAGTCAGACGGAGCTTGTGGGTTTTATAGTCCACCTGTAAACACAAACAAGAAAGAGAAGCAGCAAGTCTATGATGATGTCCATTAAAAGGTCGTGAGGGAGACGCCTCGGCCGACAGTGGGATTCTCCGTTAATGAAATGAGATGTGGTGTGTTTGAATGTCTCTCTGGCCTTGAGTTTATTTTGGCTTTGTGTGGTTGATACAGTAATAGCAGACAGTGATTAGGTGGCTCCCGCGGCTCAAAGCAGAGCTCGGATTAAACGCACACGCTGTGGCGGATGCTATGCGCACTGTCAATTATAATATACCACTCCAAATAGCACTAAGCGGAGAGATAATAAAGAACCGCAGCTTACAGATCCAGAGAAAAAATGAGAGGTTCATCTCATGAGTCGGTGTTTTTCGACCTGTTTGTTGTACATTTTCCTTATAGGGCTCAATTACGCCCTCATTGAATGCAAAACGGAAATGTGTCTCTATTAACTCGTACTGGATTTATTTAGCAGTAACAATAATAAATACTGTTGGTGAAAAAAGGAACAAGAACCGTACTGCAGAAACGATCTACATCTCGTACGATAGAACGACAGAACGATAGGTAGGTAGACAGACAGACAGACAGATAGAATCATTCTGGATGGACGATAGATAGAATGGAAAATGTAGCCTTAGAAGGTAACACAACATGATGAGCCGGGTAAAATAGTTATTAACTGTACTTTTTGTCGGTCTATATTTCTCTCTTACAGATCCTAATGCCCTGGAGCAACGTGGGCCAGATCACGCTCTGATTGGTGGAGTAGTTGCCGTCGTCGTTTTCGTTACTTTGTGCTTAATTATTGTATTGGGACGCTACCTGGCGCGACATAAAGGTGAGCTTTTCCTTTGAGTTGCATTGCCCCACTAGATTTTCTCTGGGAAATTCCAAAAATGTCCAGCTGGTAATTAAAAAAATTAACATTAAATACTTATTTAATAAGTATTGTATTGATTGAATGATGATCTGTTCATTTAATTACATAAAAACGTAAAATTATGCATGCAATGAACTTTTATTATATTACTAGAAAAATGGGTGCCAGCCTAGGTACCGGGCCTGATAAAAAAAAATCAGCACTGATACTAAATTTCTCCACCGATACCGATAGCCGATGATTCTGAGTTATATGTGCCAATGCCGATACCGAAGATGAATATTTCTTAACTTTCTGAATGTTATTTATTCATATAATCACTATTAATATTAAACATCAAACTGGTGATGTTTCTTAACATTTTCTACAGTATATAGAATATATATGTCGTCTTTTGATTGATAGGATATATCGGCCCTGATCATCGGCTGTTTTCAAACTATCAGCCGATAGTGTGAAAAATTGCCTTTATCGACCGATACCGATTATTGGCCGATATCGTGTATCTCTAGCATGGGCTTTGTTTTGCAAGGTGTTGGGATGAAATATACAGACGTTACGACAATATGCCGATACTTATTTTTTTAGGTCGAGAACAAATCATTTTGAACAAGACCTTTTACTGTTTTCATAAATACACTGTCTATAAGATGTATCGATCTAAGCTCCATCACCAGATGGACAAACCAAAAAATTAAAACTGCTAAAAATTGGACTACTAATCTTTCTATTAGTGCTGGGGACAAAATTAGTCGTGGCACTGTGAAGAACAAATGTTTGTTTTATACAATATGCAATCATCATCTATAAATATTGGAGTTCAATTTTGTTACTAAAAGAGACTGAAGAGACAGAACTAGCTAAATAAAACTTCAAAAAATAGTGAAGCACGCCAGTAATTATCCAACACAGACTTGCCATTAAAAGTTTCTTTGACTTTGTAAAAAAGGAAACAAACTCTTAAGTGCAGAGTGCTCATAAATAGGAATCATAAAGTTTTAGTGACATTTGCAAAATCATGATCTTGTGTGTTATTTCAGGCACGTATTTGACAAATGAGGCCAAAGGAGCAGACGATGCCCCGGACGCAGACACAGCCATCATCAACGCAGACGGCAACCACGCGCACGCAGAGGAAAAGAAAGAATATTTTATTTAGACTGCGAGCGGTACTCCATTCCTTTCCTCCTCTCGCTCCTCCCCGCATCATGTAGGAACTTCTTCAAGACAGCAGAGGATTCTTTTCCCACATTTCTCCTGCATTTTTTACTTTCGCTTCGGTTCCGTTGCCTTCTCCGATAACAGCTGATCTCACCCGCTACTTTTAACGAGCAACTTATTTGCTGAAGATGTCACATTTTGTAACCATTGTATAGCTGTAAAACACCCCAGAATAGTACAAGAATCTCCAAATCTGAAAAAGAAGAATAATCTGCAGCCATTTTTCAGTAAGGACTCACCTCCATTTTCTCACAGTGCCTATATATACAGACGTCCATTGAGTTGATTCAATGCCTTTATGTGTGTCAGTAGACCTCTGATTGGTTGTTTGCTTTGTATCTTCAGCGTTATGATTTTAAAAACCTTCTGTGCTCTAGTGTTGGTTTCATTTTTTTCTATACTTTTCACTTTTTTGTTTGTGATTCATGCTGAATCCATTTATTGTGATGTTCCTCAAAAAAAAAAAAGATGTACAGTAGTCGAAATATACTCTGACTTGAAATAAGGGAGGTTCCCTTTTTATTCTGCAGATTTGTAGGTGTTAATAATGTTATTGGTACGTAGAGATGCTCCATTCTCCGGCTGACCATTACATGGCGTGAAACTGACAAGCTCACACTATGACTAAAATCAGTATTTTGTACTTGAAATGTAGATATTGGTAAGTAATTGAATAGTTCCACAGAAGGTCTTAGTGAATTACACACAAAACTCACTTGGTATTTTAGGTTAACTGAACTTTATCACCGGATAAACTAGCAGGTTAGTGAATTTGCAACCAAGCAGGAAAGAAAGAATTCATGACGCATCTTCGCTTGGTTCCTATGACGCTTGGTTCTGTCTGTATATTCCTGCACTGATTGGCCCCCCAGCCTGTGAGGCTTTCCATATAGAGCGTTGTCATGGTAACACATCCACGGCCGAGTGAGGGGTGGGAATCAGTATGTCATCCTTTCAGCTGTTTACACAACCGTTGTGCCGAAGATTCTCATAACACCAGGAAAAAAGTGAAACATTCAAGTGCAACTATATTTCAGTGCTGTTCAATTTGCATCACTCCGAACAATTTATAGGTCCCAAAAACGTATGCAAAATTTCACACATACAAAAACATTGCGCAAAAAGTGTCGCCCATCTGCTCACTATTGTGTGAGTTTCGGTCGAACGATAAAACAAGCACAAGACATCTTATGAACGAGGTCTAATGCGCAGATAACTCTGAGAATAACGATTCAATTGTCGTTATCCAAACCGTATCGATACCTGTCCTACACTCACTGACATTGCAAATTATGTTGATAAATGGTTGGAAGTGTTTCTGAAATTACGGTATCTTTTTCTGTTCTTACGTTGATTTCTACAATGAATAGACAACCTTGCTAAGGCTGTATAATATATCTGCTAAATGTGGTAACTAGTGAAAATTGTTGTTAGACTTTGGGATCCCTAATTCCATCAAGTTTGTATATTAGCTGATTTAAATATTGGTGGGGAATTTTTATTTTATTTTATTTGTCGATTAAAGATTCTTAACTTCATGGCTTTTCTTTTAAGCTCAAGGCATGTATATAATGTATAAGTATCACATTTTGGTAAAAACATTTTTGAAAGAATTTCTTTGGTTCTGCTCACAATGTAAGTTATTTAATTTTGCTTATTGAAAACCACAATGGGTATGGCAGCATTTGTGAGTAACGGATTCTTGTTGAAACGGCGAAGCTACACATTTGTTTGAATGGGAGAATTCACACATTTTCAACCTGATATTCATTTCCTGTAAACGATTAGCGTCCGTGGCTACCTGCATTACTCTCCGTAAAGTTGTTTATTATCATATTCTCACATAGGACGACATCACTGAAGCTTCTAAAACCAATAGCTCGAGCTTTAATTTTTCAATCTAAAACAGTTCGTTTTAACCACAATAAACTACAACAACACATATCACAACCATATACAAGTTTCAAATATAAGTGTCTTGTCACATGTATCTTTCATTTTTGCGAATATATTAATGGTGTGGAGAACGGTCGGGTTCACTGGGCTGTGATCAACCAGATTACATACTTGTTTAGGGTACAAAATAAAATCAATCAACTTGAGTCTTATGAAACGAAACGCTGACATGCTTACAATACATCCTACTGTTATTTATTTCTGTTTTCCTCATGCTCTATGTACGGTCGATCGGCTCGATACCATCTGTCTCCATAATAATCACAACAATTTTTGATCATCTCTGATTGTGATCTTGACTTGACGCTGCCTTCTGTAATCAGTAAATCACATACTATTATCAAGACAATATATCTCAGATTTTCGGTTATAGGATGGGCTCAACATTTCCAGCTATTAATAAATCAGCTTCTTTTATCACCATGATTGCCTATGTGTTTGTAGTGAGAGCTACACGTTGAGTTACGTCAGTACTGCTCTTGACTTTCACAATGCCTAGTTCTGTTTCTGTTCTTTTAAACTCACGTTTATACATTACATGGTATATTTTTACCTCTTTTTTGTATACTTCATTCACTTTTTCTTAGAATGCATTTCCAGTTCAGTGCTTTTTGTTCAGCTGTGATTTAGACAGTGTTCATAGCTACAGGGCAATAACTATCATATAATTACGGGGGCATGTCTCCCCCCATGTTTAGATCAGTGCTTTAACAAAAAAGAGCTCAAAATGTTTCGTTCTTAAATGATTACATTGGCCCTCAACAATCCTGAATATGCTGATGCTTAAACAGCTGAAACAAAGCCACAGGTCAAATTTGACCCTATTTCCTGTTTCTTAAAGTGATAGTTTACCCAAAAAGAAAAAATCTGTCATTATTTGTCATAATTCTGCATTTTATTTCAAACCTGTATGACTTACTTTCTGCTGCGGAACACAGAAGAAGATATTTTGAAGAATGTTGGTAGCCGAACAACAGCGGTACCTTGCATTTGTTTTGAGTCCATACAATAGAAGTGAATGGGTACCACCATTGTTTGGTTACCAACATTCTTCAAAATATCTTCTTTTGTGTTGTGACAAGAAGGTGGGTAAATGATGACAGAATTTTCTTTTTGGGGTGAGCTATAACGCACGTCATTTAAACATAACAGGACCTCCAAGTCCCACCTAAAATTTAGCTAGGTACAGTATGTGTGGAAAGACCACAAGAAATACACAAAATACAAAGTTGTTTGTCAAATGTAAATGTTTTGCATTTCTCGTACATTATACTAAATACATACTGTACTAGAAATTTTGTGTTTTAAGAGAATCATTTTGACAAACTGGCAATCGTGTACGCGACGGAAACTGTAACACTGTAAATCCAAAACAGTTCAAACTGTAAACGTATGTCGAACACTGACAACCAATCACATCGTTTGCATATTTACACATCTCAGGTATGAATCAGGTTTTATTTCGATTTTGACAACACATACGAGTACCTCATACTTGTTCATTGCTGTCTATCTGCATCTCTGTACATGCATTTTTCCCATTCACATATCTCCAATATACCAACCCTACACAAACGCTTTATCTCTCCGTCACGAATCTTGTTACCACGAGTTTGCGATCCCTTGCGAACTTTAGAGCAGAAAAATACTTGGGCTAATTTAGCTTGTAATGTGTTACACTGAAAGGGCAGCTGTCATAGCGAGGACAAGTTCCATGTAGGTCAAGATCAAATAGTTTGAGGGAGACTCTAATTTCACAGTTTTTCGCATGGCGTTGCTAGAATTAGCACCTGCACCGCCGACACCACAACACGCACTGTTCCAGAAACTTCTGTAGTTATAAAGTTGAAAAAAGAAATAAATGCTACTTAAATTTCTCTCGAGCACACCATGTTCCTGTCGCGTCTCAAAAACATTCAGAGTGCCAGTGAAACAGATGTAGTGGGTAGCATATTGCGCTCTGGTAGAATCGAGTACCCGGTTTAAAGCGAAACGGCCTCCCTCGCTCTTGAAATGATAGTGGATTCAGAACACAAAGGGTTTTGTGCTTCTTGTAGCAAGCTGAATAAAAAACACCTCATTAGGGTTTCTATTTCTTTTCTTTTTGTGTTCCTTGGTGTATTCAGTTGGTTCAAGATTCGACTTTAAGCCTAATTCACATGTATGGAATGAAATTGTTAAATAAATGAATACCAAAATCTCCTGGCTGTTTTTCTTGCTGTCTTAATGACATCATTAATCTCCTTCACCCTGTCAATTTGGTACTCAAAACTGTGATTTTTGTTCCTAAAACTTTGTATTTTGGTCCTTATATGCCTAACGTATATAATCATCTCCATAACATATTGCTTATGAGATATCAAAGACAAAAGTTTGTTATTTCCAAATTGGATGAAAAATGAGGTTGTACCGTTACTTGAGAATGTTCTGGATTGTAATATAACAGCGATATGGCTGTTGCTGTGGAGACAGACACAAACTATGAAAGATAAAGCATGCAGCAGACCCCTGAGGGGAAGTGAGACAGCAGCCCTCAGGACATGAAACTGCCATCATTGTGAAATCACCACAGGGGCATGACTCCACACACACAAACACACACACACACACACCGAGGTCAACAGCACCACAAAAAACAATCGCTTCCATTTCAAAACCACTTCATAGTTTGGCTTCGACTGTTATGATTAGACAGATATAAGGATGACACAGTCAACATAAGTCAACTTTGATGGGGCTTGTTTTACTTTTATAGCTGGCGCTACCTTGGATTTGATGATTTAGCCATGACATTTTTTTGTTTGTGGACAAGAACAACCATCAACGAGCCAAACGAAACACGTGCCATCACAAGAATCGATTACAAAAATATTTTGAACAACCTAAATAAATGTTCCCAGTGCAAGACAAGTAAAGCCCTTAATGGCTGTTTATGTCACAAAGCCTTACACCCGTTTCAAATGTATGGCCACGAGACAAACGTTATATATGTTAACTACTTGAGACTACTGTGATAAAACATGCTAACCTTGTCTGTGCATGACCATGACCGTGTAAAGACATATTTCTCATGGTGAAAGGCAATGTTTATGTGACGAAAAATCCATAGGTAAAAAAATGCATAGGTAATACAGGTCTCCATCTAGAAGAGTAACAGTTTCACCACTATAAGTTTACAGGTTAAATAACAAACACACTTATGTATGTTAGCGTTTTTTAAGAAAAATAAAAGTCACACGTTTGCTTTTTGCACACTCCAGAATCTTGCCCTGAAAACTTCAATTGTGAGCAAATTACTGTATATTTATATATACACATAAAAAATGGTGCTATATAGCACTAAAAGTGGTTCTTTACTCGTAATCATAGGGGAACCACTATAGCACCATATATTGGGGCTTCAGGGGTTCTTCAGAGGTTCTTTGGGGTGACTGATGTGCTATATAGAACCGCTGAAGAACCATACAGGGGCTTAACAGGTTCTTTGTACGGAAAGTATAAGAGCCACTGAAGCACCAAAATATGGTTCTATATAGCACTAAAAGTGGTTCCCCTATGATTACGACCCAAGAACCGTTTTTATTGCTATATAGCATTATTTTTAAGTGTATATATACATACATATATATGGGACTATATATACAGTACATATATATTTAGATACATACAGAATGGGTCCCTATATACAGTATACGTATATCCATCATTTGTAAGCAATTCAAACAACCCCAGCTCATTTGGATGACTTTTGTGATTGATGTATGTTTTCTTGAACTTTATACTGTATGCATGTAAAGTGAAATATTTTTATAAGAAATCTTTGGGTTTGACTGAAGGATGGAAGTAATATACATCTGGGATGACATACTGTATAAGCATGCTAGGATGAGCATAAGTAATTTTCTTTTTAAGAGATTTTAAAGAGAATTTTATCTAATTTTTTCTGTGAACTATACCTTAACAGCAATCCACAGAAGCCGACAACAAAACTTATTTTGAACCCAGAACATGCCTTAATTATCCACAAGTTGCCAAAGTGGGAATCAACTACTTTTTAATTAAACAAGTCAAATGAACTCAATTACTTAAAATAATTGTCATACAGGTGAAGAGTAATCAGCATGTCATCAAGTCCCTCCAAATCAATAGAGTAGAATTAAACCCAGCTGAATGCAATTGTGATAAGAGTTTCTATTAAATAAAGGCTCCTTCCCCATCTAATTTTCAACAGCAGATAAGATCTAATCCTGCATGTCACTCAGTAAACTCAACATGTTCATCCCTGTCCTGAAAACATTAGAACTGAATGTGTTTTGTGTCAGGTGTGAAGAGAAATGAATGATGTAGTGTTCGAGCTATGAGACTTTCACCTTTCTTATCAATCATTTACTGGACATGTGACCTTCTCCGCTGGTATTTTGAAGTGATGGGAATGCCATCCACGTTCAGAAACCTTTTAAAGGGGTTTTAGACACCCACAATTTTTGGACCTCAATGCCCCTTGATAGGAGTACAGCAAAAAAAACATATATATATATAATAGTCAATCAGTCAAAATAACTTAAAGGGATAGTTCACACAAAAATAAAAATTCGTTTATAATTTACTCTCTTGTCATTCCAAACATGTATGACTTGCTTTCTTATGCAGAACACAAAAGATATTTTGAAGAATGTTGGTAACCAAACAACACTGGCATCATTGATTTCTACTGTATTGACACAAAACCACTCAGACATTTCTCATCTTCATTTGTGTTCCACAGACGAAAGAGTCATATACAGGTTTTGGACAACTCGAGAATGAATAAATGATGGAATGAATATTTTGGGGTTTCGTCCCTTATTCAACTTAAATAATTATCTGAAAATAAGCCTTATATCTTCAAGCCTCTCATTTTATGGATGTTTTACCATTTTAGATACTAAAATTTCTTACTTGGGAAAACGTTTTTAATATTTTTACTGGAAAACAAGACGCGATACTTAAATGATTATGCGCTGATATGAGCCTTGTTGTGAAATCTCTTATTGCATCTTTAGTTGATTCATTTGGGTTTAAACTTGCATTGTGTCTATTGTCGAATCCATCATCTTCTGAATCTCTATGGCTCTGTGTGATCGTATTCACTGACACTGTTATCATTCATCCAAGGCAACCTCAAGTATAAATACAGGGGCCGCTTACCTTGAGCTCAGTGCTGCGCTAAAGTGCCTTATTCAAAAGCACAATGGCGATAGAGATCTTTCAATATCTCTCCAATTCACAAGCTGACCCAGCCTGAGTCACCTCCTCCCAACCACATAGCTTTCCACCACCCTATTCTGCAATCGAAGCTATCAATCATACAGCATCTTTCTCCAAGGCAGTCATTTACAAGGCACATCATTTTTAACGTCCCTGAAATTAAATACGGTGTCAAGAACAAAAGAAAGCGTCCTTCTAGACTCCAAATAAGGATGTATGCATTGATTCAGTAATCCAGTCATGTGTCCCCGTGTGAAAGATGAGCGCATGCTCGATGTATGAAAAAGGCTTTTGATTGAAACACTTTTAATGCATATTTTATTCGCATCGAACATGCCAGCATTGAATTGAGAAGGCAGAAATGGAGAAAACATGCATTTAACATGTTCACGAACTAGGCACGGGGAATCTTTCAAACCGATTCAACACTGTTCTTTGTCTCTGTGGCGTGAATACATTTTGCCAGAGATTGTGGTGTGCCTGTCTGAATGTTTGTGCACACTATGGTAATGTACTCATTTGCCTGCCAGAATTTGTGCCTCACTTGAGTCTGAGTTTAAAGGAGTAGGTTGCCCGAAAATGAGAAAAGGAAATATTGTCATTATTTACTTGCTGCTATTATTTTTCAGTGGAATGCTAAAAAACAATGCATTTATCATGACCAGGGGCTGTCAAGTTTAGAAAAGGACAAAAAAGACAATGGTAACATTTTACAATAAGGATGTATTTGTTAACATTAGTACATGCATTAGCTAACATGAACTAACAATGAGCAAGATAGTTTTTTTTAATTGATTAATCTTTGTTAACATTAGTTAAAGGGATACTTCACCCAAAAATGAAAATTCTGTCATCATTTACTCACCTTCGAGTTGTTCCAAATGTGTTTACATTTCTTTGTTCTGATGAACACAGAGAAAGATATTTGGAAGAATGCTTGTTACCAGACAGATTTTGCCCCCCATTGACTCCCATAGTAGGAACTACTACTAATGCTACAATAGCATTACTTTGTTCTGTTGAACACCATTATTTTTGCACTTGTAATCTTTAATCAAAAACATTAAGCTCCTCTCCCCCTCTCAACAAAACTCTTCACCACATAACGTCAGCAACAAAAAAGAGGTAGGCCCTCCCCTCCAGGTCCAACTTACAACCAATCAATCAAAAAGGGAAGGGCAAAATAAAGCCCGCCCTACATTTTTTCTAATTTCAGAAGCCTTTTCACTCGGATATACATCACGATACTAAAAGAAGTCAATGGCAATGAATGAGTGTAGCTCATCAGCTATGCTCACAATAACCCGTTTTGGTGCATGTCTCTTTAACTGATAAGTGATGAGTTACAGCGAACCCCACCCCCTTCTGTCTGGTGTGTCAACACAACACGTGTAGTACTGCCATGGCAATGGTTTACCTAAATGATATTTCCTGAAATCATCTGCGGTTAGTTTCGTCTTAAACGTCTCAAATTATTCATCCGGAGACAAAAAATCAGTCACAGCAAACAGCGAATCCTAACGCAGTTATGTTGTGCGTGTATGCTTACCTAAAATCCACGGAATCCACTGCAGATCTCAGCGGAAGTACATGGATTTTAGCGCTTGTCATTGACAAGTTATAACGTTACACAGAATACACACACAACGTGAGAGCTAGTTTGCTGTGACAGATTTTTCAGCCTAAGCACGAATGATTTGAGACGTTTAAAACAAAACTAACCCTAGTGTTCGCCCCGTTCATTAGCAAAACAAACAGCTTGCCGCAACTAAACATATTAACGCACAATGTATTAACATTCATAGAGCTAAACTCCAAGTGTCCATCTGCACTTATATACAGTAAGTTTAACACTGGCTTTGAATGTTCTATTTAGCCCGTGACTGACTTAGCTCCCTTCGCTATCATATGCTAACGTTATCAACCTATATATACGGTACATTTACGTCAATTCAGACTGTTGATAAATATTACTTACATCGGCAGTTTTGTCTGGTTCAGTTGGTCTTGATCCCTCTTGAGGAACAACTTTGAAGCTAATCTTGCTTGTACTGTCCCAGGTTGAAAAAGCACTCCGGTTTGAAGTGATTCGCGCAAACAAGCAGGTTTTTACTTATGGTTTCTGATGGATTCGCGCAAACAAGCAGGTTTTTACTTATGGTTTCTGATGGATTCGCGCAAACAAGCAGGTTTTTACTTATGGTTTCTGATGGATTTCCACTAAAAATAAAATAAATCCACTCCTGTCTCTTCCTAGGTTTGGACTCTGTGCAGCGACTACATTGCATGTTGTCCACGAACTTTAGCCCTGGCGTCACGTACACCGCTGTCGCTTGTGAAAACAACAATGGCAAAGCGCGGTCGGTGGAACCGTGTAGATTAAGGGGCGGTAACATTATAATAAAATCCACTTTGGACGTCACAATTGGAGCGAAATCTGAACGGCTCGATTTCTCACATGCTTGCAGAGAAAGGCACACCAAAACAAACTCACTGGGTTCTTATTTTTCACGTTTTCTGGGTTGCTAGATGCACCGGGGACCCGATTATAGAAAATGTGGGGTTTTCATCTGATGTCTCCTTTAAACACAAAAGATGATGTTGTGGTGTTAATGACATCACAGGTACACAAAGTACTTTGGCAGGACAGAAGTTTATTTGTGGTATGGAAGTGATCGTATGGTGTATTAGTCATACAGACTACTTTTTGATTTCTTCTGTTTTTCAGCTTGACAGCCCCTGGTAACCACGAACTGTCATTGCAGGGCAAAGCTGTAAAACCATTCTTCAAATATGTATACTTTTGTGCTTTACAGAAAAAAAACATGAGAGTGAGTAAATACAGACAATACTGTCAGTAAATACTGACTTTTCAGTGAACATTTTCTTTAAAGCAACAACCTGGGTTTTTTTAAAGCAACAACCTCAGGGGGGAGGATTTAGTTAGTACCTGAGTTTTTTATGCACGGACAATGAGGTAGATATGTTGCTGCAGTAAGTTATACATTTGCAAAAGCAAGTAAAATGTCCTCGCACGCAAACATTCCCTCTCCTTTAAAGAGATGCAAAAAACTTTTTGTTTTTGACAAAAATGCCTTCTCAGGCGGGAGACTGAGATAAAAAGATGCAATTTAAAACTAAACCGTATTAGTGTGGACAAGGTCATTGAATGCGTACAATCAGTCAGGTGATGATATATAAAGTATATACATATTCATTGAATTTTCACACAGTCGTGATTTCTTTCTTCATACTAACACACTTCAATGACTCCCCACAGTCATTCACAAATTTCTAAAAACACTACAGCCAAGCAGAAAAGCATTAATTTACATAACAGTCTCTTTACCCTCTCATTTGACTGACGCCATCTTGACACAGTCATTACCCTCTAAAGGGCGTGAGAGATGTAACCATTAATATTAAAACAGTCCAACCTCATTGAGCGTATGTCTACCTCGTTCACCTTGGGAGCCAGTGCCTTATTTTACATTGATATGTATGGCATGTCAGAGTTGAGCAGATGGTATCTGTATGAATATGGGCGGCTTGTCACCCTTTCTTATCCCCTCACACCTTTACCTGACGAATATCACTTCCTGAAACAAGACCCCCTGCAGGAAGTATTGGCAGAGGGCGAGAGGTGTCAGCCTGTGCTCGGTTGGAAACGCCCAACCCAGACGTAACCTTCAGAGTTAACTCTCACGACTGTCTCTTGAATGCCATTTTTTAAGACGCGAGACACCGAGACACCACGTCCGGATGGTTTAGCATTCAGAGCCGAGTTCGGTCAAATTACCGTGAAGCTGCTTGTTAACCTTCTCTAGCGCCCATGTTCAATCGAAGCCAATTTCAACCATTGGACCATTTTTATTCCACAATGAATGTACGCCAATAACAGCTGTTGATTCGACATTGATCCAACTAGTTTTTTACCCTGAAGGAAAAGAGCCAAAGTCACTTTGATCTTTGGTAAACACATGCTGATGCCATGGAAGGTGACGTTAAAACTGTAGTATTGGAACTACTCACAGAAAGTCCATCATGTCCTGTTTCCAAGCATGCAAGTGTGTCAGAAACTCCAGCACAGTCTGGGATGTCATTGCCTTCCCAGGGGATCAAATGTAAAATACCTCATTTTGGCCGTCCTTCTCAGGACAATTTATTCTTCAGCTATTCTTCGCTTTCTCTCTCAAGCATTCCTCTTCCTGCCTTCTGCTTTAAGGTCAGTAATCAGACCATTGACACTGACTCATTGGAGGGCAGCTGGAATCCACTCGCACTTTGATAGATCCTCCCTCTTGATTTTCCATTTCTTATTCGTGGTGTCAACAAGATAAAGAACTTCCATCCCCTCATCTCTATATTTAAACTATTCACCAGCTCTTCCCAATTTATCATGTACTTGCAGGTTCCTTGTTGGGAGCTAATGGCTTTGGTTTAAAAGAGCATGTTAGTTCATTTCGAACGGGTTTGGGGTGTAAATGCATGAACTAAGACAAAAGAACACAGAAATAGCAAATAGAAACAGAAAAAAGAATGCAAATCTATTTGGTAAAATGAATGAATGCTCATTTTTGAACTTTCTATGAAAGGTCCAGTGTATGAAAGTTAGTGGTGGGGTTGTGAATTGCAACCAACGGCTCACTCTACCCCTCCCTTTTGAAGCACTACGGTGGCTGACACAGAACTAAGATGTTCGCTTCTTTGCAGAAGGAGATAACGTGCTTTGTAAAGCAGTTTGTCCAGTTAGGGCAACTGTAGAAACAACATGGTGAATTCCATGTAAGGGGACCCGTGGTGTATGTAGATAGAAATAGCTCATTCTAAGGTAATAAAAAAACATAAGGTTTCTTTATGTAAAGTCTTTATACACCTCTGAAGACATCCTTGTGTATATTATATTGCATTTCTATCAAGAGCATTCAAAAATGACCTTTAACTTAATTCAGTTAGGTAGTTAACAAAAATAAAGCAAGCAAATGCTTTTTTCTGATGGAAATTGTAAATAAAAAAATAAAGGAATAATAACCTACATTTCTTTACCTTTCATATAAATCTCATTTTGCTACATTCTAGCTTTGCCTCCTAATGCCTCTTTAAATAAAATTTACCCTGATATTGTATTTTTACAACATTACCTACATTTAACAACAACATTGTTGTTGTTCATTACCTAAACAAAAACATCTTAACATAAAAAAGAATATAAACGTGAATGCTGTGTTAAGGTCACCATCATTGAATTCTGAGCAAATCAAGTCATTTGCATGTGGAAAGACTCTTTTCCCTCTTGTATGTAATTACATTGCTTGTAGCTCTAAATGACGGCTCTTTGAATCCTCAACCCAATGCACGGTGGGTTGGGTAATTTTAGAAGAAATAAGCGACTAATTTGACATAACATAGTTCTCTGCACAAACCATTTGGGAATATTTCGTTTTTGCCGGTCAAGCGCAGGCTTGTGGTAAGTTACTGCCATCTATGGTTAGAAAGGCTCAAAGACGTTCTTTTATTCAATAATACATGGGCTTATCACATTTCTGACTTATCTGTCTGTCATGGTGGCTTTGTTTTGAGGGAAGCTTGGTGAAAATATGAGATGCATGTCAAAAAATGTGAACTATGGGTAAAGCATATACTTTACGATGAGAGACATAGGTTGTACAGAGAGACCACAATGCTGCACCACATGTAAGCAAACGCATTTATGATTCAGAGAGAGGACGGGTGTAGTCACTTCTCTCAAGTGCCATTAAATCGTTGATAACCAGAACACTTCCCATACTGCACTTCCTAAAAATATGCTTGTCATGAAAGAGACTTAGAAAGGAAAGTGTTTCGAGTCCATATCCTAAAAGCATTGTTTCAGTACAAGCTGTCATGACTCATGTGGAAAAACAGTTTGGAATCACAGTCATTTAAATTGATAGTTAACTGAAAAATTAACCCAGGTAATTTTAAACCATTCCAAAACACAAAAGAAGATATTTTGAGAAATGTCTTTGTGGTTTTCTGTCCATACAATGGAAGTCAATGTGGGCCAGTGTTGTTTGGTTACCAGGGTTCTTCAAAATATATTCTTTTGTGTTCTGCAGAAAGAAAAAGTCATACAGGTTTGGAAAGACATGAAAATTCTTCAACCAACCACACACGCCATCACTTTTGGGAGATACGTTTTAAGTAAACACCAACAGATTTTGAGCTGAACATTATGTTCAAAGTGTAATTCAGAATGTTCAAGAATCAAGTCTGTTGTTGGTTTTGTCATATTTGCCGGCTTTCTCAAGCACCTGCAACAGTAATCTGAATTAGAATGAGTGGCACACAATTGAGATCGGCTCCGTTCTAAATTCTCTGTGTCCACCTGCCTAATTTCAGAGGCAGGGGTATCTATCACACTCCGATAGCATCTACATCCAGCAGGCGTTTATTCTGTCGCTAACACTCTGCAAGCTAATGAATCAAGGGTGGACCAAACTCTACAAAGAGATCCTATCAGAGCCTGCCACGGTGAACACAGGAAAAATGTATGCGGCCCTTTATTATAAGACAACCCGGCAGAGTGATGGATGGCCCAAATTTAGCCTCAGCAAACTTCACTGAGGTGGTGTTGATACAGGCTGATTAATGACCATGTGATCCTTTCAACAAGCGAGGAAGAGGGGATGAGATGAGATTGAGTGAAATGTTTCCAATATTAGGTTTTATTAACTGGAGCTTAAAATGACGTCTGTAGTTCGTACGAATAGGTCACAATAATTGTCGTCCGGTTTGTCAGTTGAGTACGAAGCCTGTCCAGAAATGCTTCTTCGTAGATGGGGAACCATGTGGCTTTTTTGAAATGTAAGGAGAATAAAAAGATCTCCAGGGGTCAGTCAGAAACGTTTTTAAAAACTGTACAACTTTTGGCTGCCCACATCAATCCAATGGGGTTTGTAATACCTGAAAAGTCAACTGAAAGCATTCCCGTTCATCTTAATAGTAGCTGCTGACTGGTACATGCAGCCCCAGAGAACCTGCATGCTGCCTTCTTTGCTCATGGCCACTCGATTTTGACAACTGTTTAAAGTTCGTTTTTATAGTGCTATTTACTATTTGTATTGTATCAAAGGAGCTGTACGAGACAAAAAACAAAAGAAAGCACATGTTGAACAACACACGTAATAAATAAAAATAAAGATATAACCTTAAAACTAAAGTGAAATAGAGAACGTATATGGAGTCAAAGTAGGGTCACATATATTTGCAACAAAAAAAGATTTGCAAACAAAAAATAAGTTTTGCAAAATAAAAATAAAAATTGAGCAAAAAAATACAACTGCAAACCAAAATAATGAATTGCTAAATAAAACTTGGGTATTGAGAGAAATAAAATATGTTTTGCAAACAAAAAGAAAGTTTTGCAAAAAAAATTAAGTGCTGAGAGATAAAATATTTTATTTCCAAAGAAAACCTTTAGCAGCAATGATTTTGCAACACATATTATCCTTTGCAGTACCTACTAATTCATTTGCACTGCCCCTTTAATTCTGCGTTTCAGCCACCAGTGCTTTTGCAACTCGGTTTTTCCTTTGCGCTTCTCTTTACTCTGCGTTGGCTTTGTGGCACTGGTTTGACGTGGGGGCGGAGTCAACGGATTGGGGCGTGTATAATGGGTCTGGGCATGCCTTCCTCGTTACGTCATCAGTGTGAGTCACAGTAGACAACAGTGAAACGGATCGATCATCATGGCAGAGCAGAGGAGGCAGATCTCAAGTATGTCTAGGTGATTGTTTTTACAATTAAACCTGTGTTTTGTTTGTTAACTAAAATGTATATTAACACGTTTGCTCAAGTTAAAGAACTTGGAGATCAATAAATGTGGTGGTTTTTTAAGCAGTATGAATGGCTGCTACATGTATTCTACAGGCCAACAGACAACGCAAGTGGTAATCAATCTGCCAAAAACAAAATGGTTATTACACTTTCAATGTATAAAATGCTATATATATTTACCTGTTGTATTAACATAGTTGTAGTGCATATACCATGGTTAAACTATGGCTCCTGTAGTAAAACCATGGTAAATGGGTCGTATAACTTCACTCACTAGACTTATAAAATATGACTTGCTTTAACTTGCTGATTCTCTGTACTCAATGCACATCCTTGGCATTGTTGTGCATGTTTATATTAACTCTGTTATTTGCTCTTTACTCTGTGTCTCATATGCAGATGCCTCTGTTCAGACACAAGACACTTTACATAGCTTAGATATTACAGTAAGTATCTTTATGGTTAGAAAGGTTCCATGATTTGTGTAAACATTTTAACGCTCATATAAGGAGTTAATAATTCTGTTGTTTTTCCTCTGTTTTGGCTACAGGTGCTCTGGAAGAAATGCAACGAAACATCCAAGGCTCAACTCACACAATCATTCTGTTTGATCATTACCTGTTGCAAATATATATTTTTTTGTTGCAAATATATGTGACCCCACTTTGACTCCATAAACGTAAAGAAACTCAAATTCATTCGCTGCAGCAGGCCGTTGCTAAGAAACAGGTTTGTTTTAACGCTCTCTACTGGCTTACCACTGTAATGACGTTGTGAGAGCAATGAGAGTAGATGAAACTGAAAGCGGAAATTCTAAGCTTTACATTGATTCAAGATACCAAACTTGAGTGGGTAATTCCCAGAGCGGCAGAAGCGAGCAAAGTTTGTAGGCGTGTTTCTGACCATTTTTGTTTGTGATTGCGCTGCATCCACTCACAAAAATAAAGTTGATATATTTATGGTAGAAAATTTACAAAATTTCTTCATGGAACATGATCTTTACTTAACATCCTAATGATTCTTGGCATAAAAAATAGATAATTTTGACCCATACAATGTTTTGTTGGCTATTGCTGCAAATATACCCGTGCTACGATATTTGGAAGAATGTCACTTTCCCTACTATGGTAGTAAATGTGGGATGAGATCTGTTTGGTTACTGACATTCTTCCATATATCTTCATTTGTGTTTAGCAGAACTGTCAAGTGCAGTCCAGAAACACAAGAGAGAAAATGGATCTAAATTCAGCTAACGAACGTTTAATAAATCCAAAACATGTAACAGAAACATGAACTTGGCAAGACGATGCAAAAACAATAAACAAGACGAAAAATAAACAACACAATAAATACATACAATAACCAACAAGGACTATGGATAACACAGGGGTATAAATACACAAACTAATGAGGGCTAACAAGATACTCCTGGGAGACAATCAACTGGGAGCCAATGAACAAAAAGAACTACAACATAACACAGGAAACAGGAACTAAGGAATACAAACTAAAAGTCCACAACAACCAGGGAAAAAAAGAGACAGATACGTGACAAGAACTAAGAAATTTATACAGGTTTGGAACAATCTGAGGGTGAGTAAAGGATGACAGAATTTTTATTTTTGGGTGAACTTTAATACAATTAATGAATATATAATAAACTATTCATATAAATCAACATTACATAAATTAAATATGAAATAAGTTGTTATATTATATAACCATATACATTAACTTCCGGCCAGGCACGTGCGTCCAATGAAACCATCTATAAAGTACAGAACACATGGTATTACTGCAAGTCTTACGAAAGATGAGTTGACCCGTAGATGACATCTGACCGAATACTCTGGATCTGCCAATTTTATCAATCTGAAAGTGTCATTATGGGATCTACTACCAGCATGGACTAACTGCTAGACCTAACCAGCCCAACCCTGACGCCTTACATCAATCACGTCCTCTTTACAATGGCCTCACGGCCAACCTGCAGTCGCCAACGAGTGTCCATTCCTCTTCAAGCTCTACTAACTAATCAGATCTTTATCAAGTGGGTTTTTTTAAAGGGCATTTGAAAGTAATGTTTCTATAATAGCCTCCCAATGGCTCTTGTAAATATTTATAGAAGATGTCCTATTAAGATCTTGTATGAGGGTGTTAGGTCCACAGAATCTGTAAACAATTCTTGTTTAACCTCAGTAAATTGGGAGGCTGCAGCGCAACCAGACAACAGCAGATTTAACGGACACATCTCTGACCAGTCAATTCTGTTTCATTACATCAGATCCAATCAGATTCTCAGGCTAAGACCAAAATATCTTCCCTAATGGTTCCCAACAACCAAACTAGGTGTTTTTCAGAAAGTCAAAGAAACTTAGTCATATGACTTCAAAAAAAGTAATCTGCATTGTTCATAAGAGTAAAAACACTGAAACATATAAAGACTATTAAAGGGGTGCTGCAACGGTGTCATGCATTCTGACTTCTTTACAATGTTAAACGTGCTGTCTTCTCATGCTTAACATGGTCAACTTGTCAAAAAACGAGTTGGGCGTATTACGTAGTATTTCTGTGCTCGATACACTCCCCCAGCGATCGTACAGGTAAAGTTTTTTTCAAACATATAAAACTGTTCCGTAACAATTTTTCTTAGTTCCTTATTGGACAATTCTCCCGGAAAAGCACGCGGCAGCAAGGAGAGCAGGAGAAGGAGCATGAGCAGACGTCACTTTCACTGAGAGCATACGTTTGTGAAGTTCAGGTGTTTGTTTGTTCACTGCATTTGGGTGATGAATGTTATATAAATGGTGGACATAACGCTGGATTTGGAGATCGTTTGAAACTGATATATGGAGCCGTCTCAGCGCTAAAAGATGCCGGACATGAACCGCATGCGGTAAGTGAAACTGATGTCTGTGTTTTGTTAGCAATGTGCTTTAGTTCAGCCTACCCATCCCCCCCCACACGCGCCGTATGATTTCGGAAATACTCGTACAGCTGTATCTATCTTTTATAAATGTGATCAAACTAAATACTCTTCGAAGATACGAAGTATGCAATACTACTCTATAGGTACTCAAGATTAATATGAGATTGGCAGAAACCGCGTGTGTTAGGGCCGCTTTAAAGTCTACATCTTGATATCAGAATCATGTATCTGATTAACTGTAATTGTTTTGTTAATTTAAAAAATTACAGAACTGCGTTGTGTATCCCCTAATGTAAAAATTATTTTGGTTATTTCATGTAGGTGTATAATTAGTATTTTGTTCAATCATCAATAAAAAAGCTTTTTCTGTAATTATATGTTTAAATGATGGTCGTTTAGAGGCTGACTCTGGTCCCACATAAATGAAGTACCTTAACGCTTGCCAACTAAGTTATTAGAGGAATTAGGACGATGTTAATGGGGAGCTAATAATAACAACACTTAATAATACAGGCATTTATGAGGAGAGTGACCAGGCACACATTTTCCTAGATACAAGAGACACCTAATTGTTAGGCAGTCTTTTGTCAATGATTGACAACCAGATGTACATGTACATCAAAAGTACTTGGAATTTCGTTAAAACCATGAAAGAGAAATCATGTTGAAACTTTCATATGTAATATTATTTTTTAACCTTTAATATTATTAGTGAAATTACTAATAAGGTTTAAGCTGAACATCACATGCAGAAACAAGAAAACAGGTCTCACTGCATCTGGTTTAAGTTTGTGTGTACTTCGTCACATGAGCATAATCGATGTCCATAATGTATGCAGATTGATTACTTAATTATTTTTATTCTCACTGAAATTTGAAAATCGGCGGTAAAAACCATGGCGTCGGATTTTGGTATAGGTTTACGTATACCACAGCCAGCGATACAATAATCGTACGTCAAGTGACCTGAAAATGCGAAAAAACTGTTTGCAGTTTGTGACCTGTACGAAAAACTGTTTCCATTACAGTTTTGTGAAATATTTTCTTTTCAAATTGCCTGGAAAACCACTTTATGCGAGCGTAAAAACATTTCTGCAATATATGGGATTTTTTGCAAAATTGACATGTTTCCATTGCATTTTCATATTTTCAATTCTCGATTTCAAATTTGCGGGAATTTGAAGGGGAATGGAAACACAGCTACTGTTATATTACAAACTGCATCTTTCCCATTCCAAGGAGAGTGAAGCCAACACACCTGCGTACGAATTATGGCCAGAGGAGGAGAGGGGTAAATTTTGGTAATCTTCGACCTCTTGTCTATGTTCAGTCTTTAAAATCACGGACGGATAGGTGTTCATCTTTACAAAGCTGTTCCGACAACATCCTAACGATGGCATTGGTGATTGCAAGATCTATTGTTAATAAGACTTTTTTAATTAATGACTTCATTTTATCTCATGGGTTGGACTTTTTGTTTGTGACCGAAACATGGATTAATGTGAATGAAATTGCTCCCCTCTTTGAGGTGGCCCCTGAATCATTTAATTTTTTAAGTAGTTCCAGGGAACATGGCAGGGGTGGAGGGGTTGCCACGTTTTTTAGAAAACATTTAAATGTCGAATGTGTCCAGTCGGATTGTATACTAGTTTTGAGGTACAGGTGTTTAAGATGGATCTAGTAAAACCTTTCCTTTGTGCGCTTATTTACAGACCACCCGAATACAATAGTGTTTTTATAAATGAGTTTTCAGATTTTTTATCAACTGTGATTTCTATTACTGATAGTCTTTTAATTTTGGGTGATTTTAACATTCATGTCTGTTGTCCTGAGAAACCTCTGGCTAAAGAATTCTTAGATCTGTGGACTCATTTAGTCTTGTGCAGTCGGTATTGGAGCCCACTCATAGTCATGGGCATACTCTAGACCTGATTCTATCTTTTGGTCTTCCCATAAACAACGTGAACATTGTTGACACCACTCTATCAGATCACAAACCTGTCATTTTCAATGTTTCTTTTAATGTATCTTTGTCTGCTAATTTGCAGAGCTGTGATACTGTATGGAAATGGCTGAGGGCCATTAATCCCTTTACTGTAAGTCATTTTGCAGAGGCATATAATATTTCTGTGACCTCTAGATCATCTGTGTTACATTTTGGTAATACGTGTTCTGAAGAAATTATTTTGTGGTTTAACACAACATGTACATAAATTTTAGACTGGTGTGCCCCTGCAAAAAGGGTACTGCCTAAAACCAGACAACAGCCATGGTTTAACGAAAGTACTCGAGTCATTAGACGTGAATGGAGGACAGCTGAGAGGCAATGGAAAAAAAATAAACAACAAGTATTTTATGAGATTGTTAAAGACCGTATGATTAGTTATCAACGTGAGGTTAAGGCAGCTAAAGTTTTTTTCTGATTTAATTAATAGATTCTAATAACTCAAGAGTTTTGTTTAGCACAATGAATTCTGTATTGAATCCATTAAAACGCAGTTATCCAGATCCTATTAAAGAAACCTGTAATAGGTTCTTACAATTCTTCACCTGTAAGATTGAGACAATTAGAGCTAGTATCCAGCCTACTTTTGATCACTGTCCAGATTATTCCCAGAGATCAGAAATCTTTTCCGACTTTGAGCCAATTTCATTCCTTAATTTAGTCAATATAGTTCGGCATTTAAAACCTACAAAAACTTATTTATTCAAGTTTTAGATGTAGTTGGCCCAAACATTGTCAGCATTATCAATAGCAGTTTAGTAAACGGTATAGTTCCATCTTGCCTAAAGCACGCTATAATACAGCCTCTTTTGAAAAAGCCTAGTTTGAATCCGTTGGTTTTAAATAATTATCGTCCTATTTCTAAGCTCCCTTTTTTTATCAAAAATATTAGAGAAGGCTGTCTATCACCAGCTGATCACTTTTTAAAATAAAAATTAAGTTTTTGATAAATTTCAGTCTGGATTTAGATCAAGACACAGCACAGTGACTGCCCTTTTAAAAGTACACAATGACTTAATGCTTGCTGCTGACTCAGGAAAGGGAGCTATTTTGATTTTCCTTGACCTTACGGAGCATTTGACACGATTGATCACTACATTCTTTTAAATCGATTAAGTCATCTGGTGGGCATTCAGGGAAATGCTCTTAAATGGTTTTGTGCTTATCTAAAAAACAGAAGTTATGTAGTTCAGCTGGATAATAACTTTTCTGATTCTGCAATCTCTTTTTGTGAGGTCCCCCAAGGATCCATCTTGGGGCCTATCTTATTTTCTATATATATGATCCCGCTTGGCTTCATCTGCCGTAAATTTAATGTTGCATATCATTTTTAAGCAGACGATGTACAACTTTATCTTCCACTGAAAGTAGGTGATGACTACGAGTTGAGTGATTTGATGACATGCTATCATGAGATTAAGCAATGTTTGGCTCAGACCTTCTTACAATTAAATGAGGCGAAAACAGAATGCCTAGTATTTGGTTCTGCAACACCATCTTTACATGTGCTATCTGCTTTAGGTCCTATTGCCTCAAACCTGCATAACCAAGTTAGAAAGCTAGGAGTGGTTTTTGATACTGATCTTAAATATGATAAGCAAGTAAACTCTGTGGTTAAGGCGGGATATTTTCATTTAAGAAATATCGCAAAAATGTAACATTTTTTATCATTTGATGATTTAAAGTATGTTATAAATGCTTTCATCATGTCAAGATTGGATTATTGTAATTATGTGTATTTGGGGATCCCTTCTGTTCTGATGAATCACCAGCAACAATTACAAAATGTAGCGACTAGACTGTTGACTGGGACTAAGAAACAGTCTAGTGTTTCCCCAGTGCTAGCCTCGTTGAACTGTCGCCTGTTAATTTTAGAGTTCATTTTAAGATTTGTTGTATGTTTTTAAAGCTTTACATGCTCTAGCACCTGAATATATCTCATGATCCAGCCTTATTCCACGACACGGACTCTGCGGTCATCACACAAACGTTTATTAAATGTCCCGAAATCCCGTTTAAAAACCAAAGGAGACTGTGCCTTTTCGGTTGCGGCACCTCGTCTCTGGATTGACCTGCCACTGGAAATCAGATGTTGTGCATCACTAGAGCATTTTAAAGTACTTTTAAGAGGACATTTACTAGCCCGGGCATTTGGCGTGACATAGTCTATATGATGGTGATGGTCTTGAGTCTTAGTGTTTTGTTATGTTGTTTATGTTTTTACCTCTTTTACCTTTTTCTTGTCTTAATCTTGGTTATTTATTTTTACGCTGTTTTATTGGAAAGCACTTTGGTCAACATGAGTTGCTTTTAAATGTGCTATATAAATAAATAAATAAATAAACAAACAAACCTAAAGCGCTGACATTTGATGGCGGTCTGAGTTTTATGAAAATGAATAGCACAAGAAAGCACCACTTTTGCAGCTTTTTGGCCTCCACTGAAAGCTCATATTTTATAGATGTCTTAGCAAAAGGATACAATCAAATAAAAGGTTCCATTGAACTGTTTTTATATAATCATCACTTTAAAAGTTTTAAAAACTATAACTTTTGTACCACTCTCCAGGTAAATGCACACCTCAGATGTCATAAAGTCCACTTTCAGCTCCGTCCTCATTCTGAGCTAGATACAGGCGTACAGATTCGACTTACCCAACACGGCCATGACAGGTACAATAACCAGGTCTTCCTCTGACTATTGACAATTTTCCCTAACAATTAATGCACAATGCGATTCATGTTCCCGTTTCTGGGTTACTGAGAGGGCTGTGTCGGTGCTGAAGCCTCTCCCTCCAGGTGTGCTCAAACCTGCCAGGGAGTGTGTCAGGAAAAGGAAGCCCATGGGAGACCATTAAGCTGCAGCCTTTCTCCCTACCGAGTGGAACAGCAGGTGGGGGTAAAAATAGTGCACCATCTGTTAAAGCAGGAGAGTCGGAATATCTTTCCCGACACTCAGTGGGGACTCAATTAAAATGTGCATTTTCCACCGAGGCTGAGAGGAGAAATGTGGCCACCCCGGCCCGTGCGAGCGCAGCTACAGCAGGGTTCAGGTAAAGCTAAAGGCCCCCCAGGCAGAGCAGGGTCCACATTTACTGTTCGGGTGACAGAAGCGTAGAGAACTGGGCCGTTTGCTCCTTCCAGCTAATGTCTCTTTGTTCTAATTCTCAGTCCTTTAAAGCGGTGAAAAGGATACGGCTTTTTTAAAACGGAGAAGCATAAATGTTTCAGGGAAGGAAAAATGCAAAGGTTTCAAAGTGGCTCTCCAGAGCTATGTAGCCTATACACTTGTGTGAGTCTGTGAACATGTAAACATATACACAAAACACAAGCAAAGAAAGTTGTTTAAGGTGTTTAAACGCATCAAAAATAGCCCATTCCAAGTCTGATGATATTCTTGCTTTTCAATAGAAATAGACCAAATGCCCACCAATATGTGATTGGAATAGAGAAAGTGTAAGAACGACCCCATATTAAACAGCCACTCCAGTGGCGTGAGGTGTAAAATCTGTATATCTTTGGCACTGGAGACACGGGGTTCTAATCCACCTCTTGCTGAAAACGCTCTTTTAACTTTTTCTATCATTACAGATCATAACGGCATTTGTTTTCAATAAAATTGATTTTAGACAAAAAATTCAGTTTTATTCATAAAGTTTAGGATTAGGGTAAGGTTAGGGGTAGGTGTAGAGCTTTAAAATCTCAATAAGTTGTCATCATTTTAATATTTTTTATAAATACAGTATAATGATTTACACGCTGTTATTATTGCATAATGTTTAATGCACAACAATACTGAGGTGCAAATAGTAACGTTATCTGCCACTATTTATAAGTACCAAAAGCATCTACTTAATCCAAAGAAAATACAGCTATTTTCAATTAGTGTAACATATTGCTAAGAAATGCTGGTATTTTCACTTAATGTAAACAGGACCCACTGCTATTTAAACTTAGTGAAAATACCGACTGATGCTATTTACTCTTAGTTTTTTCATGCAAATAGCATTTGGCATCATCATTTAAACACAGACATTTCTTTTGTTGGTTGACTACTTGTATAATATCCATTGGAATAGAGCGAAGGACACTTGGAAAATATATTTTAAATGCATCTAATAATAGCAAATAATATTAGTAAACTGCTTTTAGTGAAGCATGTGGTGTCAATGAGCCACCTTTGGTAATGTCAAACACTTTTGCCGGTAGCCTTGATCATTTGATGGCACCTCAAAGCACCTGAAAAACATCACAAGGATGTTTCCATAGCAGCCAAGTCAGCCATATTCAAACTCAACTGTTCTTTACATCCTTCACATCAGTGTGAAACGAGACATGCCGGATACCAAAAAAGACCAACTTTTCTGACAGCTCCACTGAATAACATGAAATCATATCCCGTTACAGCCGTGCAAATTTGAGTGATGTCGTTCACATGCCTTGTTTTGCTAAGGATGGGGACTCATCATAATATGCTTAATCACATTTGCATGTTTGCAGAGAAAAGAACTCTGTGTAAACTAGAGCAGGTGCGATGATGGCAAGCACATGTGCGATCGCGGGCGCTCTGCAAGGGCTTAACCATTACCCACTCCAAACTCCCAGCCAAATTAGTCTGGGTAGTGACACAAGTTCCACCTGGCATATGGATCAATCAAAGTAGCTCGATCTATAGTCAAGAGACCACCTGCCAACCAACAGTCTCTAAACTCGGTTCTTCTTACTCGTGTAATATAACTTGATTGGCCCAAGAGTTTTTAAATGTTGGTATCTCTATAAATTAGGACTGTCAATAACTGATGCTGATGGTTTATTTTATAGTCAAGTTGTCTTGCAGTGACTTCTGAAAGCAAGACAAACTTTCCGAAATTCACACTTTATAACACTTCAAGGCTTTTATTTTAATGTAATGCACCAGGATGAGATCCAGGCGTACATTTCAGCAATGTGTTTGGGCTCTTGTGACTCTTGTTCCTGAGCCACCGCTAAAATGCACTGCATAAACACAGCAGAGGCTGTGTCCGGCAGCTGAAGATGTGTCTTTGCCTAATCCTGCTTTCTGGAAACAGTCTCCGTATATCACCTGTCAACGGGACCATTATTGCTCGGAGGGCTTCACAGAGCGGGAACCCAAACCATGCAGGAGATATCAAGCACTGGTTGGACTTTTATTAAAAACACCGCTTACTCACAGATAAATGAGATCACCACAGGGGCACGGCAACAATACTGGACATTTTTGGGGTTTGTAAATAAATTACACTTCTATGTGATCTACGCCAGAAATGGTTTAGACTGGTGTGTCTGGTAAACTGTAATAGACTGAAAACAATTGAACACGCAAATGGAGATGTACTGTACAGTATAAGAGTTTGTTTGGAAGCATATCAAGACCCACCTTTTCTGGTGCTTGTTTGGTGTACTCCAAGGTTCAGATGGCAGTATTTACACTAAGAGAGCAATCACACTGAGTTTGTTTTAATCTAACCAAACCTGCCAAGTGTGAACACACCCTATATTTATAGTAGAACATTGACATGCGGCATGCTACACGCCACAAACTACACACTCAATACTGTACAATCTGTAATCCAACAAGTCAAGAAAAGATGCTTTAGTTCCTCCAATTCATTCATGATACTGGGAACAAAAGGTCAAACACAGTACATTTCAACACACTGCATCACAATAAGCTATCGGAATGAAGTCACAGGTGTCACCAGAGAATTAAGCACATATGGCTGTTTGTTCAATTACATCCAAACTGTCTAACAGAAGACAACATCACCTGTTAAACCCCACGGCCACATTTACTTTCATAAAAACAGATTGCGTTGATAATGCTTTTCCACTCCGCCGAGCAAATTATTTCCTGTTTTCACACCATATGGGCTGTGGATTTAGGGCCTAGTCCCAGAGGTTTATAGACTTTAGATGCCTGAAAGCACAGCATGTGAGATCTCTGTCTACCATTGACATCATACATCTAACACAATGAACTTACTGTGATCATCAGGCGGCCCAGGCCTCGGCCAATAGAGACACGAAACAATAGTTGTGAAGTCATGAAATCGCATTGTAGCTGATGCCTTGCTATACCGAAAGTCACTAGAGCTTCATGTGTCTGTCAACTGTAAATCAATGCAAGAGAGCGACTCCTCTTTCAATATTGACCACCAATAAACTATGTGACTGACATTTTCTCATTCTGTAGAGTCCTGGGCCCATCCAGCTTCCATCAATCTCAAAGTTGCCACCTCGCCTTCCATCTGATACTTTCTGTGAAACACTCCGGGTTGCCGAGCTGGGCGAGATTATACAAAAGTAATAACTGACTGGCTGTAAAAGTCAGACTTTATAGACAGTTTTCTCTTTCATAAAACAACGTGCAATGCTCTTTCAGTGAACTTTACAACTTGTTTGGCGGGCTTGGGCTTTCTTCTTGGACACAGAGGCCAGTTACCTGGGGTTTTAATTACTGTTTTTCAATTAGCGCGTGACTACAGACACCTGCTGGTAGGTCCACTCTGCCATGGCATAATGGCTTTCGGTTAAAACTAATTAGGACCTGTGGAGAGGGAACGTACTTGGGCGAGAAAACAACTGTCAGGTTTCTACGTTATAGCATGGGCCAAAGTCACAGATCCTGTTGAGTAGACCAACTACCAAACAATGATGTAAAGGTACAAGAACCTGATTTGTATTAAGTAGGGCGAGTTCCTCAAAATTCATAACTATCAACTGGTTTGTGAGAAGGGTGTTTATGCCGTAAAGCTCTTTTGGTCATTTCTTACTTTAATAAACATGAAATTTACTATTATAGATTTACCACATAGAGCAGAACAAAGCAGAAACACAGCTCCACAGCTTTCTGTGGAGAAAGTCTTTTGTTTTGGCCTGCAGGTTTTGACCAAGCAGCTGTGACTAACTTGTAAATTCGCCATAAAGCATCCATAGCATTTTTACTACATTATTGGATTTATGGATTTATTTGAACCTTCACTTTATAAGGTTTCTGGCTTTGGAAAAGAACAACTTAAACATAACAGTAACACTTTAACAAGGTTGTTAATGCATTAGCTAACACAAACTAAGAATGAACAATACTTCTACAGCATGTATTAATCTTAGTTAATGTTCATTTCTGCATTTACTACCACATTTTTAAATCAAAAATTTTAACTGTTAACATACGTTAATGCACAGTAAACTAACCTGAATAACTGTATTGACATTAACTAACATTAAAAAAATGTGTCCCTGGACCACAAAAACAGTCATAAGTAGCACGGGTATATTTCTAGCAATAGCCAACAATACATTGGCCGTTTCTCAATATGCGTTCTTCAGCGGTCTTGTGTCCTCCTGTTCTCGCTCTACGTCATCAATAACCATCAAAGTCCGGTTCCAATACTCGAGAACAGAGAACGCATGAAAGTACCCGGATGTGTTCTCGATATCAAGGATGCATCGTATGCAGCCTTGCGCGCCTAAGGAATCTGCTTGAAGTCCCAGAAGTCACTGCAGCGCATCCATCCAAGTTCGTTCTTCCGAGGCTGCCTCGCAAGACTGGTCTCCACAAGAACACAAGTCTGTTCTTTGCGTTCTTGGAATTGAGAAACGGCCATTGTATGGGTCAAAATGATCTATTTTTCTTTTATGCCAAAAATCATTAGGATATTAAGTAAAGATCATGTTCCATGAAGATATTTTGTAAATGTAATATTTGTAAAAAAAATAGTAAATATCAACTTTATTTTTGCAGCAAAATCATGAAAAATGGCCAGAAACACGCAAACTTCACTCGCTGTCGCTACTGCACGCTCTTTTGGAATTACACACTTTTGCAAACTACAAGTTTGGTATCTATGTAAAACTTCTATGTAAATATTTCTGCTTTCGGGTTCATTAACGCTCCACAATGTCATTACAGCTGCGGTAAGCCAATAAAGAGTGTTTCTTCTTAGCAACGGCCTGATACAGCGACTCTGATGGATAAATTTAAAGGCTATTTTCTCAATATTTTTGTGCACCCTCATATTTCAGATTTCAAATAGTTGCATTTCAGTCAAACATTGTCCCAAATACGGTGAAAAACTATATTGCTCATGTTAGCTAAAGCATTAACTAATGTTAACAAATTCAACCTTATTGTGAAGTGTTACCAGTATACAAATTACATAATACATATTCCACAATACATATGTTTAAATAATATTTAAAATGTGTTTTTAAAAGACACCTTGACATCAGTAATGTAATATATAATAAGTTCAATATTAATCAATACTAATTTATTTAGCACAAATTTTACTTTTACTTAAAAATTCTTTAAAAAATTGTGATTTCCCAAATGTACTTTTAAAACTCCAGTTATTATACTTAATAGCACAAAATGGGAAGAAAACAGACGAGAAGAACCACATAAAATGTGTAAGAGAAAAACCCACAGCTATCTTACAGCTTGAAGGTTGTTTTTGAGCCAGTAGTATATCAGCAGAATAAGTTGGTCTGTGACAGCGCTTTGCCTTGGAGCACCTTGGATATCAAACCGGCAACATGCATCCAGATTTCCTGGGCCGCTAACACGCTAAGCATTCCAATAAGCCGATGAGAAATGCTGTTTGCTTCAAGCACCCGTATATCACTCTACGGCCTTGCTACTTGTTGACAACTGTGACCTTGTTAGAATCTATAAGTGAGACATCCACTTCCAACCCATAAAACTGCAAAGCCTTGACGACAGACATGTATATAGAAAGATGAAACGGACCCCATCACAGAGCAGTTTGACAAATGCAAAACAACAAGATCTAATTTTGTTGTCTCTCCTTTTTTATCTTGGCATTAGCATTTTAAGTGATTTAATGGCGTACTCGTCATGTTTATGGTTTAATTTGGCAATTCAAGAGATGTCAGATTGCTCTAATTGGAGATTATGCATAATTATTCATCTGTGCGAAAGGTAATATCTTGTCTAATCAGCGTTTTATTTCATGCTGCATTCTCTATGTTCAGCATAAGATATGCTTACTAAATGTGTCCACAGCTAAACATTTCCTCTTAGACTTTATTATACCAATACAAACAATGAAGATTGTTTAGTGCAAATTAAACAAAATTTACAAAACAGCCACAATGATACGTATTCCTTTTTTAAAGCGGCCCTAACACATGCGGTTTCTGCCAATCTCGTATTAATCTTGAGTACCTATAGAGTAGTATTGCATACTTCGTATCTTCGAAGAGTATTTAGTTTGATCACATTTATAAAAGATAGATACAGCTGTATGAGTATTTCCGAAATCATACGGCGCGTGTGGGGGGGGAGAGGTAGGCTGAACTAAAGCACATTGCTAACAAAACACAGACATCAGTTTCACTCACCGCATGCGGTTCATATCCGGCATCTTTTAGCGCTGGGACAGCGCCATATATCAGTTTCAAACGATCTCCAAATCCAGCGTTATATCCACCGTTTATATAACATTCATCACCCAAATGCAGTGAACAAACAAACACCAGAACTTCGCGAACGTATGCTCTCTCTCTCTCTCTCTCTCTCTCTCGCTCTCTCTCCTGCACACAAGTGAAAGTGACGTCTGCGCATGCTCCTTCTCCTGCTCTCCTTGCTGCCACGTGGGCGTGCCGCGTGGGAGAATTGTCCTATAAGGGACTAAGAAAACTTGTTACGAAACAGTTTTATATGTTCGAAAAAAAAATTCTGAAACCTGTACGATCGCTGGGGGAGTGTGTCGAGCACAGAAATACTACGTAATACACCCAACTCGTTTTTTGACAAGTTGACCATGTTAAGCATGAGAAGACAGCACGTTTAACATTGTGAAGAAGCCAGAATGCATGACACACCGTTGCAGCACCCCTTTAAGAAAGCAATTACCATGGTCATTTACCAAAGCGCCATTAAATGAACTCATGAATGATATTTTAGATTATAAATCAAGGTAATTGGCAATTAAGAATTGCCTAATGGTATAGAACAAAAAACAAGTAACAAGTTACTTGGATTATCCGAATAATTCTCATTTCAAAAGGATTCCCCACCCTGATGACTTAAGCTGACTTTGATATTATTAGCATCTTATACAAAGTGTTTTCGCCGCTTTGACAGCCAACAGCCTTTCTGCCACCGAGCATGTCCTAAACAGGGCCTTATCAAAATAGTTTTAAGCATAACTGTCATGTAAGACAGACCTCTACCTTCAGCTCCCCGTGAGGCGGCCGCCTCGGGCTGCTGCTCGACGCTGAGACGCTCTGATCTTGAGACCTAGAGGCTACGACCTCATTAGCATAGTAGCGTAAACAAACTACGCTTTCCATAAACAACAGCCCCGCACAGCCTGAGCAATAGGCGGTGCGGACAAGGGTCGCCTACACCTGCTGATTTCGTTCGTAATGAGTAACGGTTCAAATTAGGGGCTGGCGCTTGCGTACAACCTCTGCTCAGCTTTCTGTTTACAAATCCGCCAGGCTAAGTGGCGATGCATTCGCTTCGGATGAATTTTTGGCGTCTTGTTATGGCCTATCCACTCTAGCCCGTGGCTGTTTCTCCACGCAGCGGCGTACGAGCCCGAGTGTCGGAGAACTGCTGAGATTCGGCGTTAATGGCCCCGCTCTTAAAAGGCTCTTAGTCGTGTCGTAGTCTTAAGCCTCTCCCTTTTCATTTGTTCTACCTCTGCGGCCCAGTCACGGCAAATAAACAACCTGCAGCATGGAGAATGGCAGCTCCTCTCTCCTCTCCTCTCTAATTTAGATATCCCGGATTCACAGCTGAGGGAGATTAAAGAGTAGGCGCAGGGGAGTCGGCCTACAGCCACAGCGAGAAGCCATCTGGGTACATATCACAGACACTCCAACCCTCTCGTTCCCTTCCTCCAACCCCAAAATAAATAAATAAATTCTAGACGGGCAGCATTTGCTGACAAAGACGACATATGAGACAGCTGCAGCGAACGGGACGTTTGGCAGAATGTGTTTGTAATTTAAAAGACAACTTTATTAAATAACTAGTGAGCCTGTGCATTTTTACACGGCATGGTGCGAACCTTTTAGCTAAACCCCCCATGTTTTTAGCAACAGCTAATGCAATATGATAAACACCACCGAAGTTTAATTTCCAGGCATGATTTTATAAGGTAGGAGAACGTACTTGGGCGATAAAAAAAGGTTTCAGGTTTCTACATTCTAGCGTGTACCAAAGTCGCAGACACAGGTTCTGTTGAATAGTCCAACGTAATGGGACACTAGCAAACAACCAAATTATGTAAAAGGACACAAATCTGATTTATATAACGTAGTGTGTTCCTAAAATTTCATAGCTATCAAACAATCACTGTGGACTTGGTTTTCCATGTAGTTGCTATGCAGATCCTAAGGTTTATTATCATAAATTATTTATCAGCACACATCTTTTTTTTATTCATTTGACCTTGTAATCTTTAATCAAAAACGTAAACCTCCTCCCCCCTAGAAACGACCTCTCTTCACTTCTGGTCACAAGGAACGGCACGAGGGCGGGGCTTCAATTACTGACAGATTGCAAACTGGCTTGCAAATCTGACTCCATTTTGTTGGCAACGCCCAACGTTCAACGATCCAATCAGTACTCGACGAACGAAATCAAGTCCCGGCCTACATTTTTTCTCATTTCAGAAGTTGTTTCACATACGCCACGATACGGTAAAAAAAAGACAATCACTACTTCCGATCCATGCCGCCTTAAGTATGAGCCATAGTTCTAGTGAGCTTTGCTTTGGCTTGGTCACAAGTGAGTGACTTTGAACGTGGCTCATGCATTCAGATTTTAGAGCCGAAACCTCTGTTTTATTACGTGCAACAGCTTTATACAGTACATGCTGAAAGCATTTTCTTCATGAAACGTTACTGATTGACAGTATTCGTACATACCTCTTGCTAAAGTACAATTTTTAAGGAATGGACTAAATCAACTTACATCAATTTAGTGTGAAATGACATTTTCACAAATGGGTTCACTCATGTCAGCTAACAGCACTAACTGACTCCATGACAAAATTGAATAAATTCTCAAATTTCTTCCACCAAAAAAAGCGTGTGAAAGGAAAAAAGTCACCCCGTCGTCAAAAAAAGGTCATTTTGTTATATGTAGCCAAAAGTACAACCAGACAAAGAAAAATGAAAGCCAGAGAAGAGAAGAGCACATCTCCACTAGAGGTCAGCCAAACTGCTGGCCATGCAAATTGGCTACTTTAATGGCAATAATGAAAGTGGAAGGAGGAGGAGGAGAGAGTCGAGCTGGCCTGGTTTCATTGTGCTGGCAGAACAGCAGTGACATGCTGCTATTTAGAGAGCTGAAAAGAAGCCTACAGCACTGAACTGAGCCATGACAACTCTGGAAGAACCAACAGCCCTCAAATGGGTCAGGATGGACTGAATATTAACTAGGCCCTGCAATGCTAGATCTCGCAGCAGCATTATGCTATAAACCGAACATGCGTCTTTGGCCCTGCCTACACTTTCTGTAAGTTACACACTCTGAAATGCATTCAGTACAGATTTTTACAGAAATGTGGACAGGGTTCTGAGACATAGTGGTTTTTGGTTGCAAAAAGCGCATAAGTTTGGTGATTCATAATGCACTGTTAAGGACCACTATACAACATCAGTTCACTCTGCATTCATAAGCAGTGATGTGGTCAGACGTGAGACGACAGCAGGACATGGACAAATTTTAAAGGAATAGTTCACAAAAATATGAAAATTCTCTCAATTTACTCAGCCTCATGCCATCCCATATACATATACAGTATATACATGTACAGTATATGTTTTCCTTTCTTCGGTTAAACACAAACCAACACGTTTATATTAAAATACTGTGATGTTATCTTTATATGAATACAGGTATGTGATGTATCGATGGCCAAATAATCACAAAATATTGAATTCTCTCACAAACATACCATTTCGCTAATTCTGAACTGCATGTTTTTACATTTTTGCAAACACATAAAGCAGAGACAAACAGATACGCAAAAGGAAAAACAATGTTTTTAGAGAAAGTAGATAGACAGAGAGAAAAACAGACTGACAGAAAAGACTGAATTGGGTGATCCTGTTCATTGGTGCTGATGGCATTGGTCAGTTTTTGTCAAGAGCAATAACCTCCACTGAATAAATTAATAAAACAGTCTGAAAATGGATACAAAAGCATGACAGAGCCCAGATCCCACAAAACCCTGCAATGATTCGATCTAATGCTGCCACCTAGTGGTTTAAATCAACCTGTAAGCAAGTTTACAGTTCATAATATCAGCTTTATTCATATATATATATATATATATATCAGGGCTTTAAACGACCACATGCTCAGGCCAGACAACAAAAGTCTGGCATGTATAATTGACTAATGACTTCCAAATAAAGCTTCCATTAGATCAGAATATTACTCAAACGGCAACGAAAGTGACCTGAGACTCGATAACCGCTGCCATTTTGGCGCCAGCCGCAGCAGTCTAATTGGTCGGGTTTCCAAGAACTAGCAGCAGTGGGGTTAGCATTTTATAGTAACACTGAAATTACTATTGGCATTGCAGGCCTAATAAATCAGATAAACGGCTTTTCAAGAGGAAATCAACAGAGTTTGTTGTGACAGAAGAGAGCTTGTGTGAACCCTGCAAAACTTTCTCGACAACTTCCAGAATGTTGACCTTTTCTGCACTTCCGTTTTCCTCTTCATTTTCACTCACAGACATTCATTACCCATAAGGCATTCCTATTAGTGCAAGAGGAGCCATGTAAAATCTAGAAATGTCTACATTTTCTCATGTTTTGGGTAATAGTTGTTATATTTTAAGATACAAGCAATGAGCACGTAAAGGAATATACAATAAAACCAATCAGAAGCAACAAACCAATTGTTTCAAGAGTGAATTGATTGATTGATTTATTACTTATCTGTTGTTCAGCAAATTCCTCTGCAAGTGCAGGTATAGGGCTGGGAATCGATTCCAAACAGAATCGATTCCTCGATTCCAAGGCGTTGAGAATCCAAGGTAAACGACCAATCACAAAGCAACATCCTAAGTGAATGAACCAATCAGAAGTAGGGGAGTCGTAATCTCACGGGGAGTCGAATTTCGGTACAACACCTGTAATAGTCCGATTAAGGTGTGTACGTGTCTATACCGCACTTCGATAATGCGACTAAAATAGGAGTACTCCACTTTCTTAATTCAATTTGTGTTTACTACGATTATGAGTTTAGACAGATTAAGCTAATCAAAAAGCTCTGTTTACATGGTCCATTCTTAAGCAGAGTATTGTCTTAATCGTGTTAATATCGGATTATTGTTGTAAACGTGGTCAGTGATATTATTAATGATACATTGGAATTGCAGGACAAGATCGACATATTTGGTTAAGGTTTTTGTTATAGAAACAATAAACGATTAATAAATGTAAAAGTGACAGTTTAGAAAATTGTATTGCATTAAAATGTGTACATTTTTTAATTACAAATAAAAATCAGTATTAAATAAGGAATTGAGCAGGAATCGAAAACAGCAGCTAGGAATCGATTCTTGGAAACGATTCTTTCGATTCCCAAACCAGGAATTGGAATCGGCTCCCAAAAAATCTGAATCGAACAGCCTTAAGTGCAGGTGGAAGTAAGAGCGTGCCAAACGGAAGAGTCTTTTGAACGAGCGCGAAAGTAAAAAGGCGGTGAAGTCCCCTTGAACCGGAAGTTGCATTCGTCTTCTATATTCTGACGAATTTCCGAGTGAAACGAAATAAGACACGCTAACATCCCCAAACTGTGATAATGATATTAATATAAAAGTAACTTCGGAGCTTAATCGTTAAACTTGGAGAAACGACCAATGATAAACCTTTCAGCCCATTTCTTCGACTTGCGGCTATCCGACTTCTACGCAAATTTACATCTCATTAATATCCATGAGTCAAATTGATGATAACATATGCGATCCCGCCCCCACATTCACATCGTTCCTGCACCCTTGAAGACACATGTACGTTTTCCTCAAGAATATATATCCCTGAGACCTCTGACATTCCTGTTCGCCCGGTGCTCATTGTAGTCTTTACCACTATCGATTTTGATCATAGATAAGACTGTTAAATCTCCCCAAGAGCTCTAAATCCCTCCTATCCTCACCCAGAAGCATTAACTTCCTCTGCATGCAACAGAAAATGATATTTTCTTCTGGTTATGTGGAGTGGGACCTGTCACCTGACCTCTCTCAGGAGATTGAGCTTCTGTCATGCTGCAGAGGTGATACTAACAAGTGTATGCATTCAAGTCATGATCTCAGGCACAGATAGAGAATTTAAATGTGAAATTAGACAATGATCTTAATAATCAAAACAAGTCCGTGCATGTGTCTTTAAATGTTTGCTCTTTCTAAAAATTGCTTTATTGATTTTATAATAACAACACAGCTTGGTTTATATATAAAAAGTTACAAAGAGCACTACACTTATGGTAGTAAAGCTTTCTGCCAAGTTTTGTTTGAATGAAATATACAGACTTCTGGCAGCCAGTAAAACCAAATGTGTCAAAACCATCCTCACAGTCGTGTGGTGGTTTGACACCAAAACACGTAAGCCACTCGGTCACACTATCCACTTATGTGGAAGAAACCCACAGCCGTATATGGGTTTGAAGATAAAAGGCATTTTCTGTCTCACTTGTCATGTACTGTAATGTTACAAACATGAACTGGTTTTAAAATTTAAACACGACCAGAGGACATCATGTTTTCATTTCAGGTAGTATCTGAAGCATGCAATAAACATGCCTTTTCAGTGGAAATGTCTGAAATATTGATAATGGAACAACACGTGGATTTAGATACGCTTTGATCTTAACCTCTCAAATTGTCCTTTATCGCATGTCTCTGTGTAAATGCAAAATGTAGCAAACCTCACTGAACCCAAGAGCTTTAACGCGCAAAACTGAGGCAACATGACGCTCTGTGATGGACAGACACAGAAGTATAAGAAAAGTCTATATTTCACAAGCACAGATTGTGTTTGTCTATGACATCCGAAGATCAAAGCAAACAGAAATGGCTGTGGCGTACAACATTATGTATAATTTCAAAACGTATCATCAAGATGAGATTAAAAGCCAAAACTCAGTACATTATTTTTCACAGGTCACCAAAATGGTCCCACAGCTATTGGAGCAAAACACATTTCCCATTTCAGATGAAGCTGTAATCATAAAAGTACTACTGTAATTGTGAAAGGTAATTTCCAGTAAACAATTTTGTTACAATCTTCCGTTCTTGGACATTTTAAGCAAATTCAAAGAAATAGTTCAGCCATAAATGAAAATGTGCAATTATTTACTCACCTTGTCAATAAAACACCAAAACGTAATATAAAAGAAGTTTATGTGGCCGTGCTACAATTTAAAGTGATAGTTCACCCAAAAATGAAAATTCTGTCATCATTTACTCTGCAGAACACAAAAGAAGATATTTTGAAGAATCTTGATAACCGAACAACGATGCACTGCTTTTATGTCCATACAATAGAAGTCAATGGGTGACGTCACTTTTCGGATACCAACATTCTTCAAAATGTCTTTTGTGTTCTGCGGTCAAACAGTACAGGTTTGAAATGACAAGAGGGTGATTAAATGATGACAGAATTTTCATTTTTGGGTGAACTGTGAGACATTCACTGCTAATCTTTCTCTTCCCTCCAAAACTCTAATCAAATATGGTGGAGGTCTGATAACATTTGATCATGTGACATGCAAGAACCAATTAGTGACATCTGATTAGAAAGTGTAAGGCAAGATTTCAATTAAATAAAATGTCGACAGTTTTCCCTACAATATGGGACACTTCACATATATTTTATGCTTGACACACAGTCACTATAAACTGTCATTGTTAAAAGATTCATCTTTTTTATTTGACCGAAGCAAGTAATCTGGGTGACCTATTCCTGTGAATCCATGAATGCATTCTGTAGAGGCACACAAGCTTGTTCATCGTTCAATGCACGATTCAGTTTCTGATCTTTAATCCGGTTTGGTGCAGAACTCCCTATATCCAACGGCATTGATTCATCCCTCTCTCTGTGACAGGGGTTGTTGGGTTCATCTTCAAAGTCAGAAACTAAAAGGCCACAGTCATTTGCAACACTGCAAAAATCATGTACAAACAAACGAACAGAACGTTTCTGTTCGAGTCAGCTGTTTGCTCGCACGGGACGTCACTCAGCCATTATTTATGTGTCCATGGAGACAGCGCTCAGAAGAACGTCTCTCGGCACAGAGGACACGTGGATTTGTTGCTGGATGTGAACCATTTATACTGTGGAATGAAAGGAAATGGAAACAACCAATCAGTGAGGAGCGAGGAATGTTCTAGAACATTCAAGGCTGCACATTTTGCTGATTCTGAAATATCTGCAGAATTGCGGTAATAAATTGAGACGGATTCACGATTCAGAACCTCAGTAGGGAGAAAAATGACCATTCAACTCCTAAGTGCGTCCCTGACCTTCTGAGGGCTTTTAAAGCTTTAGAGTAAATGGGGTGGATTGTCACAACCAATAATGGCCTTTAAAGTCAACAAGAAATCGAAATAGACGCTATTATTTCTCTTAATACACATTTCTGGCTTTACTGTCATTGTGATTCTAAAACAAATAAAATGTCTTTGTAATCTCTTATTAAAACCTAATAACTAACTAATAATTTCTCATTGTTTAACCCATACTCACAATAGAAAACTTATAAGATGGCAAGATATATATGGTTACTTCAATCTTGAACATGTACTATTGGTATTATAGCTATAGCAGCCATACCTTTATTTTATTTTATTTTTTGAGAAATTTTGGCTTAAAAAGCAAATATATATAATATTTATTTTGTCAGGTGTTAGTTGCCAAATTTATTGCCACATAATCCTGACAAACCGTTTTGGACTTTTCAAGAACTAAGAAGCTGTAATTGAGCATTGGTTTTCTTTGTAGGCAACAGACATACACATAAATACCAAATAATATCAAATTACAGAGTTTTTATGTTGACTTTGAACTTTAGATATTATATATTTTGATGTAAACTCATATCCTCACAAAAGCTCAAAACTACACTTATTACAAGTTATTTGTCAAAAGTTTGTGTTAATGTGTGTGTGGCGCTCACCAGACAGGCAGAGTGGAACTTTTTCTTGCAGGTACGGCAGGCTTTCTTTGGCAGTGAGTAATTGGATCCGTGAATGACAGAGAAGCAGATCATACAGTCTTCAACCCCCTCAAAACGCTTGTCAACATTGTTTTTCCACAGAGACAGACCCTCCAAGATACTCCCATTCTATTCACAACCACAACACCAGATTCCAAATTAGAGCGTTTCAGTTTATAGCATTTATTTACTTCACTCTTGACAAAAAGAAACTTTTACGACATTAACATATTGCAGAATTTTTGTTCATAGTACCCTGTCTTAATAGTTCTGTATTTACATTAAACTCCACAGTATCTAAAAATCGTTAAGCATTTATAGTTTCTGTCAGGAACGTTGAAGCTTTTTTTGAAGATTTCAAAAAGAAATGAAGAATTCTGGGACAAATATAAAGTAGGTTCGGGTTTGTATTGCAATTATCGCAAAACCTCTGCACTTCCTGTACCTGGTGTGTGAGGTAAGTGCTCAGCTGAAGCATCCAATTGCGCCACTGCTGGACAGCCACGCCCACTCTCCGCCCACTCTCCACTGAGATTGATCCCAGAGGGTAATTCGGAGGCAGCTGAATCACTAGTTCTATGAAAATATCATCCACAGAGTACGTAGCGATCACCTCCCGCGTGGTAGAACGTGCCTTTACCTGAGAATACATGCAAAACAGATCACAAAACGTACTCCTGCAGGCTATCAGAATTTGCCAGAAGCTTTTCATCATGCTCACCGTCATGTTTTCAAAAGTGAAGGTGCTGGACTGCACAGACACGATCTCCTGCGCAGACAACACGCCACTGACGTACTTGCTTGTGAATTTATCCACCGTGCTGAAGACACGCTTCTCCTGGCTGTTCCACCACAGGCGCACCATCGCCGGCAGGTCCTTCAGTGCACCATAATACACTGAACACGCCAGATGGGGCACTTCAAACTGCAGGCCTTCGGTTTCTAAAACACACATACACATAATGAGACAAGAACTAACTAACACTCACAGGTGTGAAATACAGGAGACTATTTGAGATATAACGCACTGCGGGGGGAGAGAGACAGGCTCTCTGTGAAGAAAGTCTTGGGTTCTTTGCTGGAGGGTTCTGCTGGCTGGCCAGGCAACAACAGGTTTTCGGGCATCAGACGAAACAGGTGCATCAGAAGTTTGTGAAGAGAACGAGTCTTTTTCAAATGTAGTGAATACTGAGCTCGCAGCTGGAACACAAAGACAACGTTTGCGTCACAAAACCACTTCCACATCACTGTTAACAGCATATCAGAGAGGATGGGGCAATAATTGAAAGTGTATCCAAATCACTGATGGCTAAGATTTAACTCACATGCGATGAAGAAGCCTTAAAGAAGGTTAAGAGGAGTTTCCATGCCAGCAGATATCCCAGAATGCAGCAGTGCTCCACACTGAGAGGCTGAACCACGGCAAACTCGCCCACCTGCACACCGCCGAGAATATTCTCCAGCAGCTCTTCTGTGCCAGTAAGCATGTTCATCAATGCTGCCGGAGGAGACCTTCACAATGTGCGCACATTTACGCACACACAAACGGTAAACATTAGAGAAGGTATACAGAATTAAAAAGATCTGTAAAAAAATGCAGATTAAAAAATGGTCTTTTGTGTTTCACAGGCTGTTCTTCCACATCTATTCTGTGCTATTCTAGTTTTATGAAGACAATTAATGACAATGAACATGTTTTACATAAAACAACGTGAAACAGTATCTACGACCCATTACATTTACATAATGCGTATTTCTGAACAGGACATTCAATAGGAAAAATATTTTTTTATTTTATCTATTAAAAATGATTAGACTACCCAAAATCTGTATTTCCAGAGGGGATTATGTTGTAATATTTGGTCATATTCCATATTGAATTAAATACGTTTTTTTCAACCTAACATTAAAACAGCAACATTCTCAGAAATAAATAATCTTACTAATGTAGTGGAGGCAGGGAGAATAACTCATTTTTCTTAACGATTTTACCAGATTTTAAACAAGTCTGTCCCTCCATTTTACCCTACACAATTTCATTGTCTATTATTTATGATCTATTATATACTACCACAGAATTTTCTCTCAACTAACTAGGACACAGTTTCCCAAATGAGATTTGCGAACCCCTGGTGGATCGTGAGGGAATTGCAGGGGGGTTGTGAATCGGCACAGTGTGTATTCTGGTTGTTTGACTTGTTGTTTCCATTAAAAAAAATGTTGATTTGCAAAGAAATGTTACAGGTTTATTCAAAAGTAATGTCAAAACTTAAATGTATAATAATAATCTGCTGATTAGGAACATTAAAAGATTTAATTACATTAGATATAATTTTTCAATGTAATAATAACAATGGCTATGTAAAATACTACTGATCAAAGCTTAATGTTTACAATGCAGCGGTGCCATTAAATTACTGAAATATCCATCTACCTTAAGTAAATAATTAAGGTTCGACTGACAAAAAAAGTGAAATGTATACTCCACCCAAAAATGAAAATTCTGTCATGATTTACTCACCCTTTATGTGTTCCAAACCTGGATGAATTTCTTTGTTCTGAACGAACAATGTTAGCAACTGACTTTTCTGGGGTAGTCAAAAAATGCCCCAGAACAGTTTGTTTTCGTAAATTCTTTAAAATATCTTCTGTGTTCAACAGAAGAAAAATCTTTATTTTTTTCTACTTGGTATTCAATGGTGCCCCAGAAATCTCAGTTGCTAACATTCATCCAAATATCTTTCTTTGTGTTCAACAGAACAAATACATTTATGTCCTGACCTTATTACATAAACAGGGCTGTTGGTCCAGAAGGCAGTTTTGTCTCTGTCTGCGTGTGTGTGTGTGTGTGCGTGCGTGCGTGCGTGCGTGCGTGCGTGCGTGCGTGCGTGCGTGTGTTTGTGTGTGTCTTACAAGCAGGGCTCCTCCCCATCTTCAGCCTCAGATTTAGCCCTGGCGCTCTCGCTGTCGCTCTCCGGTAACAGAGGCATCACCCTGCACAATATAAACACATCACTCTCATTTCAGTCTTTAACACTTAAACTCATATATGTGCTTGAAATAGATAGAACGTTAAAGCAAAAGCTTAGAGAAGATCTCTGTTTTCCAGCCCTGTGAAAAACAAAACCGCTTCACTCCCAGCGGCTCACGCTCTCAATGAAAAGTATTTAATCAACCGAAAACAAAGCGCATCATGAATTAAACTCCTGCCGTGTGACATGACCTCAAGGCTGCCTGAACTGGCCGCCCTGTGGAGTATTCGTTTCTATTACGCTCACAATTATGTCCTTCTTTCCTACCAAAGCAACTTACAGGAAAGTCCATTACTGTATTTCTGCAGAACAAGCAGAAAGCAAAGGTCTAGCTGGACCCTGGAGTTTTAACTGCTGATCGAGACACTTTTGTATTTTTCTTTAAACACTTTTCCAGTTATAATGGTAGTTAACCGTTGTAATTCAGTTTTGATGACCATCACACATGACCTCCCTACCCCCAAACCAAACTGTATACTGTATAAAAGGGAAAGTTCACCCAAAAATAAAACATTCTGTCATTATTTACTCACCCTTATGCCATTTTTAAAACCTGTATGACTTTCTGTCTTCTGCAGAACACAAAAGAAGGTATTTTGAAGAACGTTGGTAGCCAGACAACATTGGCTCCCATTGACTTCCACTGTATGTACACGGAACCGCTTAGACATTTCTCAAAATATCTTTTGTGTTCCACAGAAGAAAGACTCATATACAGGTTTTGAACGACATACGTGGGAATAAATGATGACAGAATTTTATTATTGGGGTGAACTGTCCCTTTAAGATTTAAACGTAAATGACTTTATGACAGATGATTCTCCCTTTAAAAATCCAGATTTGGACACAAAAAGAAGAACAACATAAAAAAGACAAGATGGTATGATTTACTTGTGCAGCAAATGATAGACGGCGAGCTGTAATGGTCGAGCTTTGAAGAGCAGCAGGGGCGAGAGGGTGTTCAGCAGGGTCTGCATGGGCTCTGGCAGACTGCTTTTCTGATCCGCCACAAACCGAGGTGGAAGCTTATTCTGTGTAAGCAGCTCCACAGGAATGTAGGTGAGAGCTTCCCCAACCGCCCTCAACGCCGGCAAGGGAAACAACGGGTCGTCTGGCTCCGTAAAGTCAACTGAAGGGAAAGAATGACATGTAAACGCCAATTTTAGTTTTAACACTATATATGATCTCTTTCAAACTCACTGGGAATCCTGGTGAGTAGTGGAAGCAGAAGATTGTAAATTCCCTCCATAAAGAACTCTTTCCACTCAGATGTCAGCTCGGGAGGCAGTTGCTCCGCCACACCAGCAGGGGGCGATGTGAAAAACCGATTGAGCCTCACGGTCATCTTGCAGTTCTCGCACACAAACAGCTGCACCCAAGGGTTCCAGAACACGCTGCTGTTTTCACAAGCCGTCTGGCAAGAGACACAATAACACGTCGTACTGATTAATAACAATATGCGTCTGTGCGCACCGTGCATCTCAGGGTAAACGTGATTATTTATGAGATCAGCCGCTTGTGTTAAGCATCTCAGATGTCATTTACACCTGGTGTTAAAATGCGATCTGTTTAAAATGCCGATTTGGCACCGGGGTGGAATTCTCTAGAAGGTGCAGAAGTGTCACTGTCTGCATACAAACAATATGAATGAAGAAATCCCACCTCGAGCCATGCCAGCATGGAGCAAAGCAGAAGATCCCAGTGGGTGTTTCCTAAAACGGCGGGAGAATAATCCACCAACCAGCACAGGAAACGCATCATCTCTACAGCCAATGAGAGGCCTGAGGCGGAAACTTTTCCAAGGTCACTACAAATCAACACAATGAAGATATTGAAAGAATACATTTTTAGACACTAAAGGGAGTTTTGAAAATCAGTTATTAGTGTTTTGTTTTTTAGAAAGAAAAAATCATTTTGATTTAGGGCGGTCAAATGATTAATCGCGATAAATCGCATCCAGAATAAAAGTTTGTGTTTACATAATATATGTCTGTGTGTGTACTGTGCATATTTATTTTGTTTTTTATAAAAACATACACATACATGCATCTATTTAAGAAAAATATCAAATATAATAATTAATAAACATTTATATATAATTTAAAGGAGTAACTACTCCTTTAAATTATTTGGAAATATAAATAAATACATGTAAATATTTCTTGTATGATATGTATGTGTATGTGTTTATAAACACAAATTTAATATGCACAGTACACAGACACTATGTAAACACAAACTTTTATTCTGGATACGATTAATCGCCCTCTCAACAATTTTACTGTTTGTAGCACAAAAACTAATATATTGTATTTTTTTTGTTTCTGTAGGTGTTAAAAATATACATTTTAATGGAAATGTTAATGTCCATTTATTACATCCAGTTAATCCACAATTAACTTTGTAAAATAAAAATATAAGGAAGCTTAGAACACAAGCAAAGCTTGTATATAAAATAACTATAACAATTTATGAAATTGTATACAATGTATACTTTATTTTTTTGTTTCTTGCTTAATAAAATAAATTCTAATAAAACCATATTCCCTTATATAAGGTAGTTTGCTATTTGGCTAAAAATATATATTAATAGCTTAGTATTTTGCCTATTTACACAATACACAATAACCAGCATTTATTTTCTGTTCTATCCTGTCCTCTCTTAAACAAAACAAAAAATACTAGCCAAGTATACTGTTTTTGCAAACTGTGTTCAGTTTTTGATACACATTTTACTGTTGTGATTCCTTTCATTGGTCCTTATTTTGTAAGTCACTTCGGATAAAAGCGTCTGCTAAATGACTAAATGTAAATGTAAAACGTATTTTGTCCCACAGACCTTATATTTTGTTGTTTTAATCTAAGCTTATGAGGCATTAAAAACCATTTCGGACATCCCAACCACAACTGTCAAAATCAAATGTACGAGCACCACCGCTACACCTAAATCATGTGTGCTATGAAAAGCATTACTGTCTTTATAAGACACACCTGTTGAAGAGAAACCATTCCTCTCTGCTGTTCCTCCATTCAGCCATCGTAGCTACGACAGCCAATAAAATCTCCTCCTCTGCAGCCGTATCAGCCTGCAGACAGCAGTGCAGCACAGCCAGACACGCCCGCACGCCTACACACACACACACACACACACACACACACACACACACACGCACACACACACACACATCAGTTCGATTGAGCATGATTGGGATTGTTCAGTCTACATGACTCATCATGTGCAGTGTGTGTATGATAAAAATCTCACTGTCAATGCAGTCGCTCTCTCTGTCCTGCCAGTTAAGAAGCTCTGCGACACACAGGGCCACGAGTGATTCTTTCTCCTCATTGGCTAGATATGGACACAGGACCTGCAATGTGCTCACGCTGTGATCTGTGAGGGGGAAGAAACTGAAACGCACACAGAAACAAGCCATAGAATTAGCACGTCACAAACTACCTCTGATTTTTTTTATAGACACAATAATATCAACAAGATAAAGCATATTGCTGAATTTTATGTGACATTAGATTACAAAATGTGTTTTTTTATTTAGTTATTTTTATTCATTGTTTGTGTTTGTTTACCGTTTATATGAATCACATTGGACTATAACTCAGTGGTCCTTAAACCTTTCCTTACACCAACACTCAATATTTCATACAGATTAACAGAGCTATCGGTCCTTTAAAGACATGCTTATCTTTTACTTGTATACCCTGACATAAGGAAGAAGCTGCTTTTAAATACATACATTTTTATAATATTACACAGCTGTGTATTATAAAACTTTTTGTCAACGCTTTTGCATATTTATGAACATAATCCTACAAACAATTATTTTTACAGTTAGTACAGCTAATGTATATTTTTTTAAAAATGCAAGAATATATTCTGTATTCTATACAAAATAATAATAGTGTATTCTAGTTTCTTTTTAAACTTTTTTAATTACTAAAAAACAACACGTCACATGGTTCTGGGATCTTTGTACCTTTCCACATTGTTGTACAAACTCTTGATGTCACTTGGGTCCAGTTTCTTGTTGTGAATGCATTTAGCCAGAGACAGTGACCAGAGAAAGCCCTCTTCATGTGACCTGTAAACAAAGCATCATTCAATTTAATGATCTGGATCTACACTTTTTTTATTCTTTCCTTGTTGCTAAATGATTTATGTACTGTATAAAATAAATATATTTATAATAATTTTATTTTGCATCATCATAACTAATCAAAATAGTCAGGACTATTCATACATATTCAAAATAACGCAAAAAAAACATTCATATGTGGCCATCTAAATCTGGGTGTCTGTGATAAAAACAGATGCAATAAAAATACATAATAATCTCAAATAAATCATGTAATTTAGTTTTTTATTTACACATGTGAATGAGTTCACCTTGTGAAAAGTGTGTCTATAACAGCGGTTCTGATCAGACTGTTGTTCTGGATTTTCTCCTGTAAACTCGAGGACTGCAGGAGGTTGTGATATTCTGTCACTATATGTGGTGACAGTTCCATTTCCTCACACCACTGGAGCGCATATAGGATCTCTGCAACTATACGCGACAAACACACATGGTCACAAACGTTTTACACATTACTTTTAATGTTTAGGACAGCTAAGAGCAAAATGACTGAATGAAAGATGGACTAAAGCTCACCTATGTGTTTAAGATTGGGAATTTCTGAGAAGTCTGCTGCCACCTGTTGGTCATCAGGTGATGTTACAGTGTGGATGATTTTGCCAAGTAACGCGCTTGCACAAAGGTGGGCAGGCAGCCTATTAGACGGCCTGAATTTCCAAACATCCAAGCTCGGATATTCACCTGTCACTCTGAGACGCCCAGACAGGAGAGGGTGTTTCACCCACTGCGGAGATACACACAGAGTTGGCCTCTTTCATTCAACACAGAAAACCAAAGAACTTTTCATAATTCACTTAGGAATAAATAAAAGCATTGACTCTGCAAGAGTTTGCGCTTAAGTGTGCCTGCCTTATGATTGGCCGAGTACCTGAGGGGGCAGGGCCTGTCTGATGTGGCTCCATTCCTCATTTGTAGGAGCAAGACAGCTGATAAACTGAGGCAGGATACAGCTGCTCTTCTGGGCTGAGGTGATCGTCTGAGTCAGGCTCTCTACTGCTTGAACCAGAACCTGTAGGCTTTTGACGGTCAATGGTGCAGTGAGTAGCTGGTTTTTAACCCAGACCGCGACACTGTAGAGGAGGGTGCCCTGTGTGACCCCGGCACCCAGATGAGTGATCAATGAATGAACTCCTGCAGTGTAAGCATGTTTCAGCTTCAGGAGGAGAGCATCTGTAGATCAGTTGAGAAACACAAGCAATTATTGGGTATTCAGAAAATATTCAAACAAACAATTGACAGTAACTGTGAAGTGTGAACATATCTAGAGTAAAGGTTCAATTCTCTGTCACCAATATACAGCCACGGAAAAAAAGCAGATGACGCAGGCGTGTAAGTTCCGGTGACGAACGCTGCATTTTTTGTTTTGTTCCAATCGGATAGCGTCTTTTCTGGTGGGAGCTTTTTTCACCGTCATTTGCCGAAAAACCAGCCTCTGATTCACGTGCATTCGAGAGATGACGGAAGCTAGACATCAACGTTAATAGCGCTGTCAATATGGATATTTCTCTTAAACAAACGCATCGATTCGCTTCAGAAGACCTTTGTTAAGACCACGGAGCCGTGTCGAGCAGTTCTTTGATCGATGGATGCACTTTTTGGAGCTTCTAAAAGTCAACACCCATTCACTCCCATTCTACCGCTTGGAAGTAAAATGATACGAGGTATTATAACTCTGACTGTATTGTTCTTCAAGAAGAAAACCATATTCAGTTAGGATGCCTTGAGGGTGAGTAAAACATGGGGGAATTTTGATTTGCTAGTAAAGTATCCCTTTAATCATCTTTTCTGCATGTATTGTGGCAAATTTTATTAAAAGGGCAATTTCGTGAAAATGTCACAGCACAGATATCAACATTTGGTGGTTCAAAAACCCATGTGAAAAACCCATTTTTTTTAAGTTTCTAAAGCATTTATTTTATTTTTATTGCATGATTTTTCATAGTCAGGTAAGTGCAATAAATCCATCCATAATGGTACATATTCCTCATAAATGGGCACATGGAAATTAAAATAAACTATTTCATGTTTAATTTCTGTGAAGAGGCATCTCTTCTGCATTTGTTGGGTATAATTGCTTCAGGTTTGTGCATTATAACTCACAGAAAAATTCTACAAAGTTTGTCGTCTCCCAAAAACCTTGTCCATTTTTTGTCACATCCCTTTTTTTAAATAGAAAACTTGTGCATAGACTGATATTTTTCTGATGTTTAAACTCTATCAATAAGGGTTTAGTCAAATATAAACAAATGGATCAGTATATTGGTAACAAATACATTCCCTGAGTGTTTTTATGTCACATCCATAACACTGGAATTGCCCAAAAACATTATTTGAAATTAAGGAGAGTTAAGAGTTAAGGATGACTAGTTCACAGAATGAAACAAAAATGATCCTTTTACTTAAACATGCACCTATAAATAGTACATTTGGAAAAAACGAAAAAGTTTTGCAGTGGTCTCTTAATTTTTTCTGTGCTATATTAAAAGCCACAATTAGTCTATTAAACCATGATTATTGTATTAATACTATACATGTGATAATTTTGCAAATAGTTCAGCACCTGTTTAAAATTTAACTTTAAGAGGCCGCCCTACACTACTATCTTAAGTGTGATTCATTACGCAAAAAGAAAAACAAAATAAACAAAATTAAAGATGATTTTGATTTACAGCATTATTTATTTATTTTCCAAAAACTTTTTACTAGATATCTCAATAATATTGTTATTATGAATTATTTTGAAACTTATAACAGTGTAGCGAAACACTGATATTATGACAGCAATAATATCTATAATCCATTTTTAGAATTAAAGGTCCAATGTGCAATTTTTGGAGGATCTATTGACAGAAATGCAATATAATATACATAAATTTGTCTTCAGAGGTGTATAAAGACCTTACATAATGAAGTGTTATGTTTTTATTGCCTTTGAATGAGCTATTTATATCAACATACAGAGTGAGTCCCCTTACATAGAATTCGCCCTGTTGTTTCTACAGTAGCCCTAAATGGACAAACTGCTCTACAGAGCTCATTTCGTAAATTCTTCGGCAAAAAAAGAGAAAAACTTGACTACATCTTACTTCTGTGTCAGCCACTTCGAAAGGGAGAGGTGGACTGAGCCGTTGGTTGCCATTTGCAACCACGCCGCTAAATTTCATACACTAGACCTTTAATATTTATAACAAAATTATATATTGTTTTGCTGCGAGAATTCAGTGATACAGTTGACAGTTTACAGCAAGTTAAGTTAAACCTAAACAATTTTAGAGCAATTCTGGAGTGGTCTTGTATCTACCTGACAGGTGAGTTATGGTTTGGTCCTGTGCACACAGCTGGAAAACAGTTATGAGAAGCTCCTCAGCAGATGCCAGCAGCAGACAGCCCTTAACTGAAGAGAAGAAGGTGGCCGCCACATCAGAGATGAAAGACACCAGAGGTTCCATGTTCCCGGCGTCAGACAGGCCCTTCGCTTCTGACAGCGTGCCATGGAGCTTGTCAATGATCTGTTCCACATACACCTTGCCAATGAGAGGCTCTGAAAAAATAGAAGAAATATATTATTCGTTGTAAAATTCAGACAAAGATTTAGCTTTGTTTAAAAATAACAGCAGTTATAAGTCTGAAAAATAATGAGAAAAGAAGTAGGACAGGAGACTTTTTTTTGTACATGGGGAACCAAAAATAAACTTATTTCAGAGGAAGTTAATGCATTTTAATGAAATTTACATTCATAATATTAAAATGCACTGTTCACAGTAAAACCAGAAATGTAAACAAGGCACATTTAGATTTCATGTTCACTTTAAAACAAGACGACATGTGACCCTGGACCACAAAACCAGTTATAAGTCGCACGCGAATTTTTGTGGCAATAGCCACCAATACATTGTATGGGTCAAAATGATCGATTTTTCTTTTACACCAAAAATCATTAGGATATTATGTAAAGATCATGTACCATGAAGATATTTTGCACATTTCCAACCGTAAATATATCAAAACTTTATATATTAACTTTATATATATACTTAACTTCAGATGGTGTATACATCTCAATTTCAAAACATGTACCCTTGACTGGTTTTGTGGTCAAGGGTCACATAAGTAAACCTGTGGCTCACCATTATTGTGCTGCTGGGACAGAGCAAGACTGATAAGAGTCCAGCCATGTGTATGATGGGAAGAATGAGGAGAGGACGAAGAGGATGATGGAGGGGGTCCACCCAAACCCATCGCACAAAGCTCTCCAGCCAGACCCACCAACCTTTCCCCTAACACGGGCCCTCTCAGCCAGCCAGCACACACCTCCAGACGAACAGAATCAACACACGCCTGGGAAAAAGATATTTAGTTCATCATATTTGTCAAAAGCAAATGTATCCTGATAAAAAAAAAAACGAAATAAAAGGTACCTTTTGAATAAGTTGAAGAGTAACAGCCCAATTCAAATCCCTCTGTGATGAAGAAATAAAAGTTATTCAATGAATTTTCATTCCAGTTGGTTGTTGTTATAAATATAACATTTAGGATCCAACACACGTAAAATAAAACCCAACGCACGTGACTCTTACATTGATGTGATTGAGGATCAGCGTCTTGTCAGCACTGGAGCCGCAACACTGCAGGGAACTGAACACCATGTCCACCAGGAAGTCCGTGTCCTCCCTGCTTTCCTGTTTCAACCATACAGCTACTTTCTCCAGGAGGAAGTGGACGGCTGGGCTCTCAGCTAGAGGCCCGAGCTCCGACCCCATTTCAGGCTTCATTTCCTCCAGCTTCAGCAGTACCAGAAACACCTGAGGGTTCGGAAAAGCCCCAAGAAGCCGAGACAAAAACCGCAAGTGCCTTTCAGAGTCACGTTCGCTCACATAAACCATGTTGAGCTCTGCCAGCTGGCACACCAAATCCAGCAGATGTCCGTTTCTTAAAGCACAGTCTAGTTTTTCTTGCCCATCCGTGGGTTTAGCCACCGGGGCATCCCTCGGAGGAGCGTCCCCCTGGCCTTTTTCTTCCTCGTCCATGAAGCAGATTTTGACAGATTTCTTCTTCTTGGTCCGTTTAATGTCACTGCTGTTAGGGTTCTGCATAATCTGCAGAAGCGACGCAATGCCTTCCAGGGCAGACTGGTGGGCGTCTTCGCTGTCCACGTAACGCGTGCACAAGTGACCCAGACCGTCCCAAAAGTCCGACAGCAGCCTCTGGAAGACGCCAGCCTCTTTCCCAGCCGCACGCTTTTCCCAGGACAGCAGCATATCAGAGACCTGAGAAAACAGAGGGCCGGACTGTAGCGACGGGTTCTCCAGAGCTCTATCGATCAAAGGCAGGAGCTGTGAAGAGAGAATCCAGTGCATAAGCGTTTCGCTGTCGTACATAATTCACTGTTTCAAGAGCAGTCTGGCAGCTACGCAAGAATTTTCTGTTCCATGGAGAGTCACACATTTTAAAGTCAAGCATTTTACCAGGTAACCAGAGTTATTCTGGTATTCGGCTACATTCAGTTGTTCTGATATTCAGATTTAGCATTACTACAGCAGGTGACTCACAGACCTGTTCTGAGATCAGCATGTTCTGGATGCTTCTCTGCTCCAGCTCATCTCCGGCATTTTGGAGCATGATAAATCGCAAACACTCCATGGTAGCAAAAACAATAGCAGCACTTTCTGAAGGACTGGATGTGGCACGCTCGCTCGACAATCTGAATCAAACATACACATAGAGAATAAAAACAACTTAAAAAGTTGAAAAATATTTATTTTGATTTTACAAATCTTAAAGGTACAGTTCACCCAAAAATGTAAATTCTGTCAGCATTTACTCACCCTCAAAATGTTCCAAATCTGTATCAATTTCTTTGTTCTGACGAACACAGAGAAAGATATTTGGAAGAATGCTTGTATCCAAACAGTTCTGGGGCACCATTGACTACCATAGTAAGAACAATTACAATGGCAGTCAATGGTGCCCCAGAACTGTTTGCTTACCTGCGTTCTTCAAAATATCATCTTTTGTGTTCAACAGAACAAAGACATTTATAAAGCAGTTTTTTCTACTATGGTAGTCAATGGTGGCCAAGACCTTTTTGGTTACAAGCATTCTTCCAAATATCTTTCATCAGAACAAAGAAATTTGTACAGATTTGGAACAACTCAAGGGTGAGTAAATGATGTCAGAATCTTTATTTTTGTGTGGACTGTCCCTTTAAGCAGAGCCTCATCACTGCAAACACTTGATACAGATAAAGATTTCTTTGTAAGAACTTGCAAATCTTCACCCCTGAATGACTGATGTGAGGAACGTTCTGGAGAAGTCCAGGTAAGGTTGTGTGACCTCCGCTGGCAGTTTACTGATGAAGGGTAGCAGATTCGGGTGCAAACTTGTTGCCAAACCTCGACCTCCTTCTTTAAGTAACACCCAAAGCTTTGGCATCACACCTTTCCTGGCATTGACATGCGTCCAACAATTCTGCACCAACCAAGAATTTATAGAGGTGGACAGTTTGAGAAATTGAAGGTGGGTCACAATACGATGCAAAAACATGGCAATTATATCACAATTAAGGATGAATGTGGCTTACGTTACAGCTCTACAAATAGGACCTGTTAGTATATTCACAGCCATCTGTCTTCAGTCTCACCTCAACACAGGAGAGAATATGAAGAACCGCCTCCCACAGAGGAGGCAGTGCCATCGGGTCGGTGTCGTCGATAGACAGCAGGACAGAAGAACACGCTCGGGCCGCCTCCGCCTGGATCAGCTGCGGCGTGTGCTCACACATGGTGGCTATCAACTCAAAGAAAGCACCTCGAACCTGGAAAACAACGGCAAAAGGAATCCTGTTGAAAACACTGAAATTAACTTAAGATAACAGAAAATTAGACCAGTGTATGAAATTTTGCAGCATCTAGTGGTGAGGTTGCGAATTGCAACCAACGGCTCACTCCACCCTCCCCGCTCCCTTCTGAAGCACTACGGCGACAGACGCAGCACTAAGATGTCGTCACGTTTTCGCTTCTTTGCAGAAGGAGAAAACGTATTTACGAAACGCACTCTGTAGAGCAGTTTGTCCGTTTAGGGCTACTGTAGAAACAACATGGTGAATTCCATGTAAGGGGACCCGCTGTGTATGTAGATAGAAATAGCTCATTCTAAGGTAAAAACACAACGCTTCATTATGTAAGGCCTTTATACACCCATGAAGACAAAGTATATTTTATTGCATTTCTGTCAATAGATCTTCCAAAAACTACACACTGGACCTTTAAAGTATGTGACAAGCAACAAAATTCAGTCAGAGAGTCCTTGATGCTTTATGTACAAATAAGAGAAGTGGAATTTTGGTCCAATGAAATTTAATTGCAGGTGGAGTTAAATAATCCAGATGTGTAACTCACCTGTGGAGTTTTGTGTTTGCTGTACTTCCAGAACTTTCCCTGTGCAATGAGCTGGGCCAACTGCTCCAGCGCCTCTCTGTCCTGTTCAGGTAAAACACTCAGCAATCTCTTGAGGGCCAGAAGAGAGCTGGTCAACAGACGTACATACTTAGCCTCTCTCTCCTCCCCGGGCACACTCCTGCACAAATAAAATACACAAAATATTTTACAAGATACATGTCCAATATATAGAGCAAGTCACTGACAATTAAATATAGGATAGTATTTATACTATATATGTCCAATATATAGAGCAAGTCACTGACAATTAAATATAGGATAGTCACAACAACATACAGGGATAGTTCACCTAAAAATACAAATTGACTCACTCTCATGTCATTCTAAACCTGTATGACATTTACAAAAGAAGATATTTTGAAGAATGTTGGTAACCAAACATCATTGGCCCCCAACGGCTTTCATTAAACAGACACAAAACCTCTGAGAAATTTCTCAAAATACCGTCTTTTGTGTTCGACAGACGAAAAAGTCATGTACAGGTTTTGCATGACATGGTGGTGAATAAATGATCAGGGCTGCAAACTCTTCAGGGGTGAAAAAGGTGACAAACTAAACCCCGCCCCGCTAGTTAAATGCCAACGTAGGTAAAGGCAAGTTAATTCACATAGCACATTTCACACGCAAAGGCAAGTCAAACTAGTTTATAGGGAGAAAATGTAACACACTGCAAAAAAATGCTTTTCTTACATTTTGGTCTTATTTCCAGTCCAAATATTTAATAATTCTTAAATCAAATCTTTTTTTTTCAGAAAAAAATAAACCAATCGTCAAAATCTTGTTTAAGATTATTTTGTTTACCCCATTGGCAGATTATTTTGCTTGTTTTAAGGTAAAACTCACTTAATTGTGACTTTTTTTCCTGAAAACAAGACAATTTTTACTTGGCTAGAAAATGCTTCTTGATTTAAGAATTTTCAGATATTTGGACTAGAAAACAAGACAAAAACTCTAAGTAGGAAAGCATTTTTTGCAGTGCACCATTCAAGGATAAACACCTTTATATAATTAAAAAACGTTTGAGCAACAACTACGGTCTAAAATCAACAAGGATTGTTGTTAAGATGTTACATGAACTTAGTCAGGGCAAATAAACCACTGTAAATCTTCATTTCAGCACTCAAATTTTTGAAGCGGCTGACGGGCTAAACGTGAGGTGTTTCTCCGTCATGAAACAGGCTGTTACAGGCTGACACTTGAGCTGAGTGATACTAATATTACTGTACATTACACGCTGTGCTTTACTTGTAGGTCGAACAGTTCTCGAATCGACTTCATGTCAGAGTAATAGCTTACTGATATGTGAGACAAATGTTAAGGTCGAGACTGAGAAGCATTTTTGCAAAGGGTAACGTTAGCGAACTACTGTAGCGATAACGTAACTTACAATCTTCATAGCCATCACAACAGCAGCCTCGCGCCAAAAAAAATAAATAAATAAACCCAGCCTCACGCGGTAATCTATGGAAGAGTATTAGGGCCAAGCAATAAAAAAATATATAAAACCGTTTTGAGATTAAAGTCATTATAATGCGAAATTAAACCCGCAGTTTTTCGGGGAAAAAAGTCGAAATTAAATGTTGAGAATAAACTCAATAAATTTCGAGAATAAAGTCGTTGTGTTTTGAGAAAAAATTAGTTAAATTTCGAGAAAAAAAAACTCGAAATAAAATGTCGACAATGAACTCACTATACTTTGAGAATAAAGTCGTTGTGTTTCGAGAAAAAACTCTTTGAGAATAAAGTCGTGTTAAAAACGTGTTAAATTCTTCTAAAGAGACCCAGCCGCTGATAGTATTTCTTTGTTACTGAAGGAAAGCCTAACGTATAGCTTGACTAAGTGATACAACTCTGCCATGTCCTCATTCAGTACTACGCAATGAACATGACCCTGATATAGGATAAATGTTTATTCTCGATATTTTATTTAGACTTTTTTCTCGAAATTTAACGCGTTTTTTCTCGAAACACAACGACTTTATTCTCAAAGTATAGTGAGTTTATTGTCGACATTTTATTTCGAGTTTTTTTCTCTCGAAATTTAACGAGTTTTTTCTCGAAACACAACGACTTTATTCTCAAAGTATAGTGAGTTTATTGTCGACATTTTATTTCGAGTTTTTTTCTCTCGAAATTTAACGAGTTTTTTCTCGAAACACAACGACTTTATTCTCGAAATTTATTGATTTTTTTTACAGATCTACACGATTCACGTGAATGACCTATTTCAAGGTGAAAACGGCGAATTTCGCCGAAAGGTGACAAGTTTGCACCCCTGAATGATGACAACATTTGTATTTTTGGCGAACTGTCCCTTTAAGTGGATCATCGCATGTACACATTTCACACTTACTGAGGGTCACTAAGTGTGTCGGCTGTTTCTTTCAGCAAATTGTCTTGAAGAACCTAAAAATCAAAGCACATCATTTTGATCAATTAATCATTCCTGCAAAGTCAGTGTCAATCAACAGTGAACTGTGATTTGCTCCAGTCTCAAACAAGCTAAACATCATCTTACGTTCAAAACTTCATCTTTGCAGAAGCTGACAGCCTCCGGCTGTTTGTTGAGGGGAAAAGCGGCATTGAAAGCAGCGCTGGCAGCCGAGGCTGCGGGAGAGTACGTGTCACACTGAGAAATGAGCCAGTGACCCATAATGCTTTTCAGGTAGGGAGCGAGATTCCTCTTGACTTTTAAAACCAGCTGCTCAAAGGCCTGCTGTGTGGCTTCTCGCACGCGACGGTCATGGTCCTGATAAAAAAAAAATGTTTAGATAGAAATTGACTACAGCGCATTTGCGTAAATACACAGCTGTGTGCCACTGTGGTGTTGTAGAGATATTGTTGACTCACCACTGATACTCGGCAGTATATGCGTGGCCAGTACGGAAGAACCCCTTTTACAATATCAGGCTCTCGCTCTTGACACATCACTCCAAACTCTTGAACTGCCTGAAATACACAGTAATGACATTTATAGGCCAGTCAAGTACTGATTCCACAGTTTACGTTTACATTGGCAAGATATTTACAGTGCATTCGAGGATACTTTGTGTAGTGTGTTTGTGTGTTTCTTGGGAATCATATCCACAACCTTTCGCTACCAATGTAATACTCTAGCAGAAACACCAAATTCATAACGCTTTACCTTTAATTTAGTGACTGCATCTCTCTTTGACAGCTTTCGAAGAACCAAGCGAAAGTCTGCATCAACCAGATTGTCGATCTCTTCCGCCCCCTGCACAGCAGGCACGTATCCTGGATCACTGGAGGTCGAAACACCGAATCCGACAAACCCAGGTACGACCCCGCTCTCCCTCGCCAAAAGATCAGCGGCTCGGCCACTGCTGGAGGGCTAGAAAACACAAACACAGAGCTCGATGTTACACACGCATCTGCTTGTGTCATTTCACACGTCATTTCACGTCTCATACAGAAGTCCTATGATGTCATCATCAGGTTGTATTACATCACAGCTTTACCGCCCAATTGCTTTATTTTAGAATACTGGACTGATGCACAAACACACGTGACTTTACACGTGACTCACACAATTACACAACAGATAAGTGAAGTGACGTCAACGATTTACAAATTACATTTGCCATAAAACATCGAATAAAACTACTTTAAAGTATATAAGACAGAAGACATCCGAATGATTTATGATAGTGTGTCAGGTGGTGTAATAGATTGTTTACAACATTTGCCAAACACGTAAGCGTTTCGCTCAATAACCTATAATCTATTTGACTTAACTTATAACTAGCTGTGAAATATGTTATTTCTTGAACATCATGTTTGTCTTACCCGAACATTTCCTTTCGTTCTCTGTTTATTTTTGCCACCCATGCTGATGTAGGGTGAGCGTCTCTTCCGACTTCTAGTACGGTCACATTGACGTCGCCCGGTTATCGCGTCACGATTACGCACATTTTGTGCGCCAAGAATGCAGCACGAAACACGCGTGGATCATCTCTTAGTAAAGTGAGGCTTGTCATTTTGCAGTTGCTCTTGTTTTGCGCATATGTACTCTTCTTGTTTATTTTTTAATGTACGATGGTTTATTTTCGTTTAAGATGTTCATTTTAACGGGTATCTAAAACTGTTGTCATGTGTTTAAAGGTAAAAATGAGCGGGGACGTGGAGCGTGTGTTGATTCAGCTCCAGAATGAGAGCGGTGAGGTGCTCGGATCCCCCTTCGATGTGCCGCTGGACATCAACCCGGATAAACTGCAGTTGGTCTGCAATGCGCTTTTACAAAAGGTCAGACAGATGGACTACAGTTCTTTACATTGATGAGTTTTATAAGTACGACAGACCCTTTTAGCCCAAACAGTGAATTGAAGCATACGTTACACTTTTGGTACGTTTTTATGTATGTTCCCTGGGCTTCGAACCCATGACCTTTGCTGAAGATTATACATATAAATGTACTGTAGTGACTTTGGATGAATATAAATACATAGATGTTACTTTTACAGCTATGTTTTGGCAGATGACCATGCATCAAGTAGTTACCTGCACTATCACATGTGTCCTAACTATATATTATATTAATCAAAGCGACCACGTGAAATATTCTGTTCTGTCCAAAGGAGGAACCTGTGCCCTTCCTGTTCTTCGTGAAAGATGCGGAGGTGGTGTCGTCTCTGGGCACTTGCGTACAGGCTCTGGGTCTGGAGACTGAGCAGGTGCTTCCTGTGGTGTACCAGCCGCAGGCTGTGTTCCGTGTGCGGGCCATCGCTCGATGCACCAGCTCTTTGGAGGGTCACACTGAAGCAGTCATCTCCGTGGCCTTTAGCCCTACTGGGAAGTAAGTTGAGCACTTAATACTGTTACAGTCTGTGTTCTTTTATACAAAATGATACCTTTCGTGTTATTCAGATATCTGGCCAGTGGATCTGGGGACACGACGGTGAGATTCTGGGATCTGACTACAGAAACTCCACACCATACTTCCAGAGGTCAGTTCATCCCTGAACGTTATCAAATGCAGTACATCTGTAACTCGAACCATTCACCTGACATTCGGTCTGTCGTGTCTTAAAAGGTCACACACACTGGGTTTTGTCTATTGCCTGGTCTCCAGATGGCAAGAAGTTAGCATCAGGGTGCAAAAACAGTCAGGTGAGCTTGTTCTGTTGATATAGTCATTGGCATTTCGGTTTGCCTTAAGTAACCGTGAGGTCTCAATGTTTGCTACCTTTGTAGATCTTCCTGTGGGATCCAGTCACAGGAGGTCAAATAGGAAAGACTTTGACAGGACACACAAAGTGGATCACCTGCCTATGCTGGGAACCACTGCACTTGTGAGTCTTAGAATGATAGTGATTTATTTAGTTAATAAGAGAATATGTAATCAGATTAAAGAACCATAACTAATGATATGTTCACTCTATCACAGGAACCCAGAGTGCCGCTATTTGGCTAGTTCCTCTAAAGACTTCTCTATTCGGATATGGGACACGGTTTTGGGCCGCTGTGACAAGATCCTGACAAGTCACACACAATCCGTGACATGCGTGAAGTGGGGGGGTGATGGACTCCTGTACACTTCATCTCAAGACAGAACTATTAAAGTGTGGAGAGCCAAAGATGTAAGAAATGAAAAAGGTTTACCTACCTTAAAATAATACAATCGTATTGCAGTATATGCAGCACGTTATGTCACAAGCATGACTAATGCTGGGTTCACACCAAACGCGAACAATCGCGTTCCACGCTCTATTACTTGTGGGAAAAGTTCGTTATTTTCGCGTGAGTGACGCGATCTGACAAATATTTTCAACCTTCGCGGAAGACAAATTGACGCGCGTTTGGTGTGAACCCAGTGTAAAGCCTGTTTATGCTTCATAAATAGTGCCTGATATACACTAAACCTTTTATGTCATATTTACAAAAGCATTACTTGAACTCATCACCCGACTTATGGGTTGTTGTTGTTTTTTTAGAATTTAAAAGGTTTTTGAAACAATGGCTTTGTCCATTTTATAGGGGGTTCAGTGTCGCACACTGCAAGGTCACGCTCACTGGGTGAACACATTGGCCCTCAGCACAGATTATGTTCTGCGCACAGGAGCGTTTGAACCAGCCACCGCCACTGTAAACCCACAGGATCTTACTGGCTCGTGTATGTGTTTGTATATAATGTACACAAGATCGTCCATTGTTTTACCATTAATGATGCTGGATTTGATTTATATGTTCATGTAATTTGTATGAGAATGTTTCTGTTTCCACAGTGGAAGAGATCAAGGAGAAAGCTTTGAAGCGCTACAACAACGTCAGAGTAAGTCTACAGTGAGGGAAATAAGTATTTGATCCCCTGCTGATTTTGTAAGTTTGCCTACTTACAAACAAATGAAGGGTCTATAATTTTTATGGTGGGTTTATTTTAACTGATAGACACAGAATATTAAAAAAAATCAGGGGAAAAAAATGTTATATAAAGGTTATAAATTGATTTGCATTTCAGTCAGTGAAATAAGTATTTGATCCCCTACCAACTAGCAAGAATTCTGGCTCCACAGATTGGTTATGTGCCTATATGGACCACAGATTAGTCCTGTCACTTTAAGAAAGTACTCCTAAATCAGCTTGTTATGTATATAAAAGATGCCTGCCAACAGAATCTGTATCTTCCAGTTCAACCTCTCCAACACCATGGTCCAGACCAAATAGGTTTTAAAGGATGTCAGCGACAAGATTGGAGACCTGCACAAACCTTGAATAGGCTACAGACAGAAGCTTGGTGAGAAGGAGACAACTGTTGGTGTGATTATTTGGAAATAGAAGATATACAAAATAACTATCAAATGCCCTTGTTCTGGAGCTCCCTGCAATATTTCCCCAATGGGGTAAAGATGATCATGAGAAATGTTAAAGATCAGCCCAGAACTACACGGAAGAAGCCTGTTAATGATTTCAAGACAGTTGGGAACACAGTTAGCAAGCAAAACATTGGTAACACATTGGTAACACGCTATGCCACAGTAGACTGAAATCCTGAAGCACCCGCAAGGTCCTCCTGCCCAAGAAGGCCTGCCTGGCTCGTCTTAAGTTTGACAATGAACATAAAAATGATTCAGAAAAGGCTTTGGCGAAAGTGCTGGCACTGCTGTGAGACCAAAATGGACTCCTGTGTTTGGAGGGAGAGAAATGCTGACTATGAGCCCAAGAACATCATGTCTACAGAGAAGCACAGTGTTGGAAACATTCTGCTTTAGGGCTTTTTCTCTGCTACAGGTATACAGGATGACTTCACCGCATTGAGGGGCTGAGGGACGGGCCCATGTACCGTAAAATCTTGGACGAGAACCTCCTCCCCTTAACTAGGTCACTGAAGATGGGTCATGGATGAGCCTTTAACATGACAAAGACGCAAAACATATTGCCAAGACAACCAAAGAGTGGCTTAAGGAGAAGCACATTAAATGTCCTAGCCAGTCTCTAGACCCTAGTCCTATAGAACCTCTGTGAAGGAGGCGAAAACTCCAATTTGCTGAGCGACAGCCAAGAACCCTTAAAGATTGACAGAGGAGTGGACTAAATGTATCCGGACACATGTGCAAACCTGCTGACCAACTATCAGAAATGTCTGACCGCTGTGCTTGCCAACAAGGGTTTCTCCACAAAGTACAAAGTTATGTTTTGCTTGGGGATCAAATACTTATTTCACTGACTGAAATGCAAATCAATTTATAACCTTTATATAACATTTTTTTCCCCTGATTTTTTTAAATATTCTGTGTCTATCAGTTAAAATAAACCCACCATAAAAATTATAGACCCTTCATTTGTTTGTAAGTAGGCAAACTTACAAAATCAGCAGGGGATCAAATACTTATTTCCCTCACTGTATATAGTGTATAGATGGCTTTAAAGCAACAACATAATCAAATGTTACTGCACATACTCGCTTTTGTGGTCCAAACTTAACTTCCGGTACACATCCACAAAGAATAGTGTCCCCGTTTCTGATAACAAGTTAAAGAAATAATAAGCAAATTACATTAGCTAGCAAGTTAAAAGCATGTCTAGTCAGTGTTGTTTTGGGTTACCAGTTGAAGAACCGTTGTTTGGCTAAACTTAAAGTGCGACAAAGTTACACGACCCATACAACAAAATGTTTAATTACTAATATAATATACTATAAAATTCAATATTTTTTATTATACAATAAAATATTCAGATAAATTAACATTATTTTAAATAAAATGTAAATAGTTATATTATTAGCCAATAGTCAGACCAATCAACAAACACAGATCAGAAGTTAACTTCGGGTCAAGTGCATGCGTTCGATGTAACCATCTATATACGGTCTATATTCAGAATACATATACAGGATGTAAAACTACAATTTTCGGATCTTTTGACTGCAAACATGTTTTTATGTCTAAAGGGTGAAGGACATGAAAGACTAGTGTCTGGTTCAGATGACTTCACCATGTTTTTATGGAACCCGGCAGAGGACAAGAAGCCCGTGGCCCGTATGACGGGTCACCAAGCGCTTGTCAATGAGGTGCTTTTCTCTCCGGACACACGGCTGATTGCCAGCGCTTCCTTCGATAAGTCTATCAAGATCTGGGATGGAAAGACCGGCAAGTAAGGAAATGATTAGTGATTTTGTTTATGTTTGGAATAAACATTCTTGCATTACCATATATCGTATTAATACTGTGTGTCAAATGCTCTTTATGCTAGAAAACTTGGATGACCTACTACACTTGCAAAAACTGTACTGCAGTTTGCATGAACTGACATTCCCATTTTTATTGTGAATAATGGACAGGAAATATCAATGTATTCAATGTTCTTTATGTTATTCTTGCCTCCTTATTAATCATGCTGCCAAAAGTCTAGATATTAGTAATGCGTTCATATTTTTGTATTTCCAGTATCAAACACTAGAGGGCACTCATGTGACATCTATATCTTGTTTCTTAGCAAGTGGCATTTTGAAAACATGAAAAATAATCAATATGTAATTATAGACATGATGAAGAGAATACGTGTACAATATGATATTCTCAGATCCTAATTTATTTTGTCCTTTTGCTGCCAGGTACCTGACTTCTCTGCGGGGTCATGTAGGGCCGGTGTACCAGGTGGCGTGGTCAGCTGACAGCCGTCTTCTGGTAAGTGGGAGTAGTGACAGCACTCTGAAGGTTTGGGACGTCAAGACAGCCAAACTGAACGTGGATCTGCCGGGCCATGCTGATGAGGTAAGACACTGAATGGATTTTGTTCAGAAGTTTGCAAATAAACCCAGTTTTAAAATTAAATGTTTTTTTGCACAATTTTATTAAAAATGGATCAGAGCCATTCATAGTTGTGCCAGTAAGTAGGGCCCACCAAATATATATATTTTTTAATTACTTTTTTTATTGTTTAGGTTTTTGCCGTTGACTGGAGTACTGATGGGCAGAGGGTGGCCAGCGGGGGGAAAGACAAGTGTTTAAGAATGTGAGTGACATCAATGTAGCTAACACATTGTTTAAATCAACTCCACACATGTACAGTGTTGTACAACACACCACCTTGTAGAAACACCTGGCACATCTTATCTTTTTTCCCTTTAGATGGAGGCGGTAGCCACAGAAACCAGAGGTCCTTGGCTCTGCGCTCAACAGCCAATCAGGCGCCTCGATGCCATACTTGATGGCCCGCCCCACAGGACAACAAATTGCATTTTCAGAGCAAGAAGCCTTGACTGAATCACGCAACAAAACAGCCCCGAAAGCTTCATCATAGCAGATATACATAGCACTCTCTGATGTTGTCAGCCAGATGGCGAGAATAAGATAAAATGGCGTCTTTTATGGCCTGATAAAATGTCCTGTCACCCGCTCGTGCGCGATCGCCCGGTGGAATCTGCAGCCAAGCTGGCCCGGTTTAATCTATGTAATCTTTTCTACACACACCTTCTTTGTAATTAACTTAATCCTTTATGCTGTGATACAGGCGGCATTAACTGGGTCTGCTCCAGCACAGAGAGATAACCAGCTACGTCACCGTCGCTCACGCTACGTCAGCCGAGACATTTTCTCATTAAACTAGCAGTAAAAGTAATTTGATGTGATCCATGTTGTGTGTGTGTGGGTTTCTTATCTTGAATTAGATACTGTGCACAATACATTTAGCCATGTGTTGTTTAGATATTTATGCTGTTCAAGTTGACGTTAAGTTTTTGGAATTCAAAGGGTTGATTTATAAGACATATTTCAAAGAGTTTTGATTAGGGCTGTCACAATATCGGATTTTTACAACTTGGTCACCGTGTGCAAATGTGATATCGCAATATTTGCAAACATATGGTGTTATCAGTCAATTTCATGATTCTTTTGTTTTTGTATTTACTCTTTTTTTTTGGTGGGGCTATGAATCACACACGAAATGAGTTTATGGAGACAGAGAAAGAGTTTGTAACCACTGAGACTCATAAGGCAACATTTTAGACAGGTGCTCAATTTTATATTTAGTTAGTAATGGTATATTGTTAAGACATTGAACTTAAATCATGTCTTGTAAGTTGATCTGAACTCTTTCAATTACGTCTTATAAACTGATCTGAACTCTTTGAATCATGTCTTACAAAATGATCTAAACAGTTCAATATAGAGTTGCGTTAAATACTTTAGACATGATTCAAAGTGTTGAAATCAATTTATGACGCATCATTCAAGTTTGGATGAATTCATAAAACATGATTCAAAGAGTTTCGGATTAATTCATAAGGTGCGTTTCAAAGTGTTGCGATCAATTTGAGACATGATTCAAAGAGTTAAGACCAATTGATTTCCGTTCAATTTGGATGAATTTATCAATTTAGGCTTTTATAGGCATTATGCCACTACTCGGCATGATCACAGTGACAGAACATGTAACCTATTCAGTTTATTGAATCGTGAAGTATTCCACAATCCATTTGAGCATTGTTGATAAAGTACCAGTAAGGTATCTCTGACATAAGCACAACCGTAGAAGAACTAGTATGTGTTGCTTTGGTAGATCGAGTACCTTTGCCGCCATTTACATTGACAACATAAAAGCACAATATACAAACAAATATTGCGCAACTAAAAAAACAGCTGCCATTTACATCATGGATAAAAAACTAACCGCTTAAGAGTTACATTGTAAGATTACATATAGCATTATGGAGCAATAATACCACAGTTCCCAGCTTGGCACGATTCAGTGAATCTGTAATTGAGTCCGACAGCTTTCCAAAGCTATGACGGCCTGATCCTGACAATAACACTCATGCACTTTTAACATCAATATGGATATCTAGATTTCAACCAGCTGTATAAGAACATCTAGATTCATTTAAATGTTTCCAAAAATCACATTTACTTTTTTTTTGCAATTACGTGGAGCACTTAGAAAACTAAGACAAAATGTGCATTTGAGTGAAATTTCTGGTGTACTTTGTTTTGCTATTATGTTTATCGTGCCACGTAAGCGGACCATCTCACAACAATCTTTGTAAAAGCATGGTGATGAGAAGACACTTGCATTACTTTCTACAAGTGAAGAGTGCAAATGAATGACATGCTTTCATCCTTGAATTTCTCAGAAATGTTTTTGTGCAACGCAATAAGCTACAGCTTTCTTCCCGTGACTCCCACCTTTCCATCTCCTTCTGAACTATACAGACACAGATAGCTAGTTTAATCCATTCCTTTGAGCCAGAGGCCACAGTTAAAGTCTGGATCTTTTCAACTTGATTGACGTGACCAACTGTGTTTGGATAGTCCACCCTGTCAAAGTCAGTCCCGTGCAGATTTTGACCAGGTCCATGCTCAGTCTGTCCTCCAAACATGGTTCAGTAGCTTCACAACTTCTTCGTAAAGAACGAAGACAATGGCCACGTCCAGACAAACCCGACCCAGTCGCGGGACTGTGCCTTTGTAGAATCTGTAACGAAAGAAAAGAAGGATATAAGACAGAAAAACAGAGAAAGGAGTGGATGTTTGAACAAAATATAATTTGAAGGTAAAACGTACGCCTGAGGACCCTCGTTTTTCAGAATCTGAAAAGCGCAGTCCATTGTGCTCTTGTAGCGATGGGCCTCCAAACCCTGAATTAAAAAAGCGGATTAAATCATTTTCTAAAATGTAATACAATTTTGTCATTTACATACTCCCATGTTGATCCAAACATGCTTTTATTATGTTGTTTTTCCATGGAACACAAAAGGAGAAATTCTGCTGCAAAGCTCAAAACAGGGTCAAAATACATCATCAGCTATCGTATGGCTTGAAATCTAAAAACTTGAAATATCTAGTATCTCCATATTTTGTGATATTTTTCCTGTTTGTCACTGGGCTTTGCAAATATCTAACCAATAAAACGTATTAAAAAGTGCCTAACAAAACGTATTTAATCATTTAAAAACTACAGTTCTCCTGAAAACTGAATTTGGACATCCGAGGTTTCAAAAGGACAGCGGCGATATGGAGTTTAAACACATTTCACGTTTTCATTTCTGGAGCTTTTATATTTTATATGATCAAATGTCTTAAAATGAGAGATGTTTTGTCAATGTTATGTATAAATTTTGGTTCCTGCTAACCTGCATCCTGGTCTTCACCACATCAAGCGGCGTGTTTCCGAAAACGCTCGCCGCACCGGCTGTCGCACCAAACAACGCTGTAACCAGCGGGTGCATGTCACGATTTGGGTCATCGCCTGAACATAAAGGCAAGATGACTTTTTTGATACCAATTTTTCACCATCGAGGATCATAATTGGATATAAATCTGTTTGACAGATTACTGCTGAATACAGGAGTGATGTAATATAATACTCACCTTTGTACCAGTTGCGCAACAGGTTCATAACATAAAAGCGAATTGCCTGGTTGCTACCCTGTTTCAGAAGTGTAGCAGTCAGCCCTTGATACGTCCCTCGAAAACCTGCGAACAAAGCGGGAACATCGTGAAATCATGTTTTTAAAAACATAAT